>NC_041333.1:39360947-39640947 GCF_004354835.1 Perca flavescens | reverse complement strand
GACGCACACCGTCATGTCCTGCTGAGGTCTGCCTACAGCGCTTTTAGGGACAATGGCCGCCAGATAAACTCAGTTAGAGAAGTGCCTGCTGAAGAACTAAAAGCAGTGTAGAGTCTTTTACCGACTCCTACATTAGGCCAGTGAGGTGGGACCAAATAACCAAATGTCCCCCAATCTGTCTGCGTTTCGGTGCTGTGACCCATTCATCTTCCTCACGGCCTGCTCACCGTAGCACAAGCAATACACTCCATTTCATTTGGTTTCTGGTTTCGTTCCATTCGTTTTCTTTTGCACACAACTCAAACACACACCCGTGTCTTCCTGGCTGTTGACTACATAGATTGCCTTGCCAGCGGCGATGCTCCACCCAGTGCTCAAACAGAAAACTGCTGACGAATTAGCATAACCAAACGTGGCATACAAACAAAACAAAGTGGTGGAGTGGCTCCAACAAGCAGGGTTCAAAATTTACTTTCTGTCCACCCGCCAAATGTCTAGCGAATGTTCAAATTTGACCGTTGGGGTTTTTTTTTTTGGCCCGGTAAGTGAAGCAAAAATCTTCCAGCCACTCCCATATTTGAGCAGCATTTGGCCGGTAGACGGTGCTAACTGTGAACCCTGACAGGAAGTGTGTAAACACCCGTGTACCCGGCTGTCTCCCAGATTGGCCACGTACACCATGTCGTCCACCACCAGCACGCAGGTGGCCGTGGAGCCGTCCTTCCACGCCGGTTTCCTGTTCCGCAACACAGAGACACAGAGGAGACCAGACGCATCAGACTGACCGAGGCTACGTGGAAATGGAGTACATAGTGTTTTTCTAGTCTTAACAACTACTCAAAGCACTTTTACAGAGGACAGGAACCATTCGCCGGTCACACACCGATGGCGCAGCATCGGGAGCAATTTGGGGTTCAGTGTCTTGACACTTAGGCCTCCTGCACACTGCCTGCGTGGCGTTTATGTATTTTTTTTTTTATTTTTTTTATTGAGCTACAGAGTATTGTACAGACAGTGAATTAGTCAAATGTGCTTAAATTAGTGACAAATTAGTCAGTGCTCATTAATTTTTTCTAGAACAGTGAAAGTAAGATTACAATTATTAATCTGTATGCATAAAATATTCGTTACAGAAAAACACAGTTAAAGCATACCATGTAAAACCGGAAAAAAACTACTAACGAATAAAGGTAGAGATAAAAAATTAAAATAAAAAAAACAGTGCATATAAGAGAGTTTCGTTCTTCTGTACCTTACCCAATCCAAATCTGTCATTTCTACTCCTCTAACTCACTCGGAAGGTATAGTAAAACAGCGTATATATGTATTTTATAACTTTCACTGTGACAGGTAAGAAACAAGGGGTTGCCAGGTCTTAATGTATTGTGCTAAGTCGTCCTCCGTTACGTATCTTATCCTTTCCAGATGTAGTGTATTAGTCAGGTCTTGGAGCCACGTCTTATGTGTAGGGCCTATTGTCTCTTTCCATGACATTTGAATCAATTTTTTCACCGTGATGAGACAGTAGGAGAGGAATTGCTGTTGGAACTTGGTAAATTTTGTCAAGATTTCAGATGTTCCAAGGACAATCAGTAAAGGGTCTGGTTCCAGTGGAGTGGCGGCTGCTTGTATGTTTCCCATAGATAAAGTGAAATAATAGTGTGTTCTTCAACTTTATTTGATTACAGCAAAGACAATGTCAGTATTGACGGCAAAATAGGCTCCAGAACATTTGGTTCTGTATTGACAGGTGCAGTATTTGAAAAGCAATCATAATTCTTTTCAATTACAGTCATATATCTGCATTTATGTCAAAACCTCGAGACTTTCAGACATCAACATGTCATTTATTCATATGTATTTGTGTCAAAATGACATATAAACATATTTTTCGTATTCTATGTTGCCTGGAAATGCTTCCAACACGCTTACGCGTCGCGTGAAAAATAAGCATTGAGTGGCCGGGTTGGCTCAGTGGTAGAGCAGGCGCACATATACTGAGAGGTTTATGCCTCAGCTCAGGGGTCCAGGGTTTGAATCTGACCTGTGACGATTTCCTGCATGTCTTCCCCCTCTCTCTCTCTCTCTCTCTCTCTCCCCTTTCTCACCTAGCTGTCCTGTCAAAATTAAAAGGTGGAAAAGCCCCCAAAAATCAGGCGTCGGTCCTATTTCTAGCATGCGCGTGTTTTCGTTCTGTCACACAGGCAGTGTGCGGGAGCCCTCAGACATAGGACTGCAGGGCCGGGGCTCTAACAGGAGCGATTGGTTTTCTTACTGGCTGGAAGCTTTCCTCAGAAAGTCTTCATCCGTCTGCCGGAACGTGTCCAGGAGACATTTCTTTATCAGCTTGTCCACGTTCTCTGTTGACAGTGTCGTCCCTGAAAGAGACAAAACGCTTTCAACAGCAGGGTTTTTTAAATCAGTCGGTCTTCAGAACACAGTGTATCTGCACATGTTTTGAAACCTGAAATGCATTAAATGTAAAGACCTGAACAGAGAAAAAGTAATACTCTTTCACAACAGAACACCTGCACGTGCATGTTTGAATGAAAATGGATATTTCTCCAGTATTGAAATATATCACCGTATAACAAAATCACATTTAAAGTCAAAATATTATAATCTAAATGTTATATACAGGTCCATTGTTATGCTTATTATGCTTAATCCCGGTAATCTGGCGCTGTGTTCTGAGTGTGAACAACCCAGAACTTTGGAAAACACGAGTCAGTCCTTATTTATATATCCCTGTATGTATTTTAGTATTCCAGGCTTTGTTTTGAAGTGTGCTAATCTCTCATTATTGTTGCTGCTACTGCTAGTTTTGAGTTTTGCTGTTGAAAGGAATAAAAAGAAATTTAAAAAAAGATTCCCGAACTGTCCCTTTAAAACTCACCGACGGGGAACTTCTTGGCCAGGTTGTGGTGTAGATGCTCCGCGGCGAATCGGGACGCTCGGGCGCCGCCGTGACCGTCGAACACGGCGAAGTACGAGACGCGAGACCTGCGGGGACACAACGGACCAATCAGAGAGAGCTCTGCCGATGACTTCCTGTTGTTGTTTTTCCAAAAGCCATAACCACTGTGAACTCACACATGCACTGACTTCACAGTCTAACCCACTTTCTTCTAACCACCTACTGTGCAATATTTAATATATTAATAATATTGATAATACTGTGCAATATCATTACTCTCATTGTCCAATATCTATTACTTATTATTGGGCAATAATCAAATAATGTGCAATAACGCACACTGCATATCACACTGTATATAAAACCATATTTATTTATTTTTTATATGTATATAGTGTCTCAGAACTGTGCACTTAACCCCCCTTTTTTGCACTACTTTTCTTTCTTTCAATATAATTTTTTGAGTTTTTCCACCTTTAATTTGATAGGACAGTTAGGTGAGAAAGAGGGGGAAGACCTGCCGGAAATTGTCACAGGTCGGATTCGAACCCTGGACCTTCTGCGTCGAGGCATAAACCTCTATTATATGTGCGCCTGCTCTACCCACTCAACCAACCCGGCTACCGCACTACTTATTTTACTCCATGTTGTTATACTTATTTTACGTTAGGGCTGTGCAATTAATCGAAATGTAATCGTGATTATGATTTTGGCTTCCAGTGATCACAAAAACAGAATAATCGAGAAAAACAATTATTTAGCTCATTACGTCTTGAAAGTAAAAGATATTATATTATTTCCTCTTGTGTTCTGAATGAAAAAATAAAGTTTAAATAGGAAAAGTATCAAGGCAAATTTCACAGTTGTACGTTGTTGTTTTTTTTACTGCTGATTTATTTAACTTTTTCCACTGTTTTTTAAATTCAATAATTGCTAAATCTTTCCAGAAGTCAACAAGTAATCATGTTAAATTATCATGATTTCAATATTGAAGGCCTGTCCTCGACTAAAGAACTCCTTAGTCGACTAACACTTATAGGATTTTGTCGACTAATCGATTAGTTGATTTAATTGACAGAGCTGTGAGCTTTGAGAGCTGGTTAAGACTAGAAAAGCACAATATAAATGTAGTTAATTAACCATCTGTAAAACTGAGTTTCTCCACAATTAATCCTGCAAAAGCACCACTTTAAATCTTGTGTTTACCATAAATGTGCTCAGAAGTTTCTTGGAAATAAGTAATTAAGCATGAATAAGCATAAAAAATGACTAATGGACTAAAGAAATCTTAGTCGACTAAGACCAAAACTACCGATTAGTCGACTAATCGACTAAGAGGTGGCAGCCCTAGAATATTGATTGACATAATCGTGATTATATTGTTTTCCATAATCGAGCAGCCTTATTTTACGTACATGTTGGCACTGGAAAAGGAGTTGCTTTTAATCTTATTGTACGTGTGTATAGTGACAATAAAAGGCATTCTAGTCTATTCTATTCTATCCTGTTGGACGGCGGGGGGTCGGAGGACTCACACTGGTCCCGGCAGGGCCGACAGACAGACGCTCATGTCCGGCAGCAGAACGTGAGCGTCCTGCATCTCCTCGCGCTCGCCGCGCCGTGCCGCCACGTAGCCTTTCAGCACGGGGAGGCCTGGACGAAGACACGCGACACATGTCAGTCATCAGCGCTACGGGCTCACACGTCCTAATCAGAGCTTTAGTTAGAGGAGAAAAGGCAAACAAACATTGTGGTGGAAGAGCTGAAAACCTTCTTTACAAACTTTCTTGACCTCCCCCCCTCCTCGCTCCTCTCTGGGATCAGCGTGACACTCGGCATCTTCTCGCTTTCGTTTCAACCTTTTCTCCGCTTCCTCTTCTTCTTCTTCTTCTTTGGTGGCCTGTGGTCGAGCTGTGAGCTCTGCTGACACTGGACCTGAGGAAGAATCAAAACTCAGGTCACTCAGGGTGACGAGTTAGACGAGGGACAAAAAGCTGCATGGCGGAGAAACACAGTTTACACTCCGACGCTGCCTTCAGGTGACACCGGGTTTATCAGGAAACACAGTTTACGCTCCGACGCTGCCTTCAGGCCTTCAGGCAACACAGTTTACGCTCCGACGCTGCCTTCAGGTGACACCGGGTTTATCAGGAAACACAGTTTACGCTCCGACGCTGCCTTCAGGTGACACCGGGTTTATCAGGAAACACAGTTTACGCTCCGACGCTGCCTTCAGGTGACACCGGTTTACACCGGGTTTATCAGGAAACACAGTTTACACTCCGACGCTGCCTTCAGGTGACACCGGGTTTATCAGGAAACACAGTTTACGCTCCGACGCTGCCTTCAGGCGACACCGGGTTTATCAGGAAACACAGTTTACGCTCCGACGCTGCCTTCAGGCGACACCGGGTTTATCAGGAAACACAGTTTACGCTCCGACGCTGCCTTCAGGCGACACCGGGTTTATCAGGAAACACAGTTTACGCTCCGACGCTGCCTTCAGGCGACACCGGGTTTATCAGGAAACACAGTTTGCCATAAATCAATGAATCAAGATGATACATAAAAATTAGCTCGATAATTCTTAAATGGAAATTATCTTGGCCGGAAAAATGTCCATTTTATTTATTGTTTTTTATTGTGTTTGGTTTTTATTCCAGTGCGTTATTTGTTAACAGAGACTGAGAGTCCATTTTATTCATTTTTTTGGTTGTTTTGTTAATTTATTTTGGATATTTAAAAATGTCTTCCAGTTCCAGTGTTAAACATTCTTTAGAAATAAAAGTGTATTGATCTTTGAAAAGGTGTACCGGCATTATTATGCCATTATCATTATATTAGATGAAAAGGGTCTCAGAACAACAATATTATCATTTATCGCAATCATTTCTGGGACAATTTATCGTCCAGCCAAATTTGTTATCTTGACAACTAGGGCTGAGCGATATGGAGGCAATCAAATATCACGATATTGTTGACCGAATACCTCGATATCGATACCGCAACGATATTGTAGTGTTGACTATTGGTGCTTTCACAAAATATTTACACAATGAGATTTTAGATAAATAATCACCAGTAATGTGGATATAATGACTAAGTGGGTAAAGGCAAATAATAGAAGAGTTACAACAGTCTGGTAAGTTCAGATAATGACATCACTTTACTGTAATACAGCCTTTAAAACCAGGAGAAGACACTGATGTCACATTACGATATTACCATATCCAAAATCTAAGACAATATCTAGTCTCATATCTCGATATCGATATAATATTGATATATTGCCCAGCTCTAGTGACAGGTCTAGTCTGACTGTCCCGGGACACTATTAACAGGACGGGACAGTTTTTGCTGCCACTGTTGAACTTAGAGATGGCCCAATACCACTTTTTTGCTTCCCAATACCGATTCCGATACCTGAACTTGCGTATCGGCCGATACCGAGTACCGATCCGATACCAGTGTGTCATATATTTTATTATGTTTTAACAGCTGTATACTACTATCTCTGTATAGATGTGATATGATTTCTATCTTTGTTGTCGGTCTGGCTCAGGTTAAACTCTTTGTGAAACATGAACAAACACAAACAATGAATGCCCCAGAACTTTCTTTTATTCTCCAGTTTGACAGTCAGTTATAACGGAAAAATAACCTAAATAAACTACTTTAACGTAGATTTTCTTTAGGGCTTTATTACGTGGTATCGGATCGGTGCATATACTCCAGTACTTCCCGATACCGATACCAGCGTTTTAGGCAGTATCGGAGCCGATACCAATCGGAACATCTCTAGTTGAACTTATGCTTTAAATTGCTCTCAAATGCCCTCTGAGATGTTAACGTAGATTTTCTTTAGGGCTTTATTACGTGGTATCGGATCGGTGCATATACTCCAGTACTTCCCGATACCGATACCAGCGTTTTAGGCAGTATCGGAGCCGATACCAATCGGAACATCTCTAGTTGAACTTATGCTTTAAATTGCTCTCAAATGCCCTCTGAGATGTTCAAGTACAACTGTTCTTCTGTACTGTTTACATACATCTACCGATACTGCGGGGAACTTACAGTTACTGGTCTAACTGGCGTTACTAGTAACGTTAACGATGCTCTTCAGACGCCATCCATCGTCAGCCAGTCGCATTCATTTAACCGTGAATTGATCCGGTAACACTTTACTTGAAGGTATCTACATAAGAGTGACATGACACTGTCATTAACACATGACAGTGTCATGACACATGAACTCTAACTAACTTATGATGATAAAAACCGACTGACTTTTGCTGACAGAAGCGTTAGCTGTGTCATAAACGTTTGTAACTTGTTCATAATGTTTATGACACGTTCATGACAGTGTCATGTCACTCTTTTGTAGATACCCTTCAAGCAAAGTGTAACCGTTGATGGTAACTCACCGGAGGTTTGTGTCGGTTCTGGCAGGTCGTCGAAAAGATCCATTCTGCTTATTATTGATTAGCTCAGGTGTCTGTTAGCCAACCAAGCTAACTAGCCTAGCCTAGCCTAGCTAGCTGTCTGGCTCCGTGTCTGTTTGCAGGATAACAGACTCAGTTAAACTGTGTATAACGTTTAATTAAATGAGGTTAACTTATCCCAACAGTCCGCCGTTTAACGCCTTCATTTGTTTCAGACGCAGAGACTGCGACCGTTAGCTCCAGAGGGAAATGCAGCTTTAGCTCGAACACCTAGCAACAAGTTAGCCACAACGTTAACAACAACTTCCGGTAATAACCTTCAAAATAAAAGTCCCTACTAAATATAGATAGATACTTTATTCATCCCGAGGGACATTTTAGGCATCCAGTGGCTTAGACAACCATAACACAACAAACACACATATATCTCACATACATAAAAATCACTCACAGAAATTTAAAGAGTTAAAAAAGTGATTTCAAAGGTCTGGTATGGACTGACCATGTGATGCAATGACCATGATAAGGTGCTGTGGTAGAGTGTGTGCAATGGCGGTAGTGCAAAAGTGAACAGAACAGTGCAATAGCTTATAATTAAATATTAACTATGACTATGACTATGACTATAAAGAGCGACGTCTTTCCTGAGATCCAGCTCTATAAAGAGCAGCAATAAAAATATCCGACAACAATACTCTGTACCATAAAAAAAAATCCATGTACTCTATATATACCCAGGTATAATTATTATGTATCATATATATATTTTTTATTTATTTAACCAGGTAGGCCGTTGAGAACAGGTTCTCATTTGCAACAGCGACCTGGCCAAGAAAAGAATAAGAGTAAATGACAACATACAGATCCACATACAATAAAAGACAAGAAAACAGAATACAATAGGCTAATAAGTACAGATTTAGGGTTAGGGCTCCACGCTTCTGCAATCCACAACAGTCCACTGCAACCAGGGCAGGACAAAATAGTGTAGAGTAACTTGCTTTATAGTTTTTTTTATGTTTTAAAGTGCATAACAGTGACTAACGTTTCGATGTAGGGTTACATCGTCACCAGAGTCCTTGGGTCAAAGTCGATGGTTATGCGAAAGTGGTACAGTGACAAAACAATATGTGAATAGACGATATATAACACTGCAGAGATGTAGGAAAGAGTCAGAATACAGATTGTGGTCTAGTTAGTGATGTGGATCAGTTATAACGCAGTATATAGAAATAGATAGTCGATATGAATGCTGAGAAGTAGTGAAGTCATTATTAGTTAGTGCAAGTTGTAATCTGGATACTGATGTGGATCAGTGATAACACAGTCAACACGAACAGACAGTCCGTCTAAATGCTGAATATAGTAAAGAGTCAATATATAGTTAGTGCAAATATTTGTCTAGGTAGTGAAGTAGAACAGTAATAACACAGTATAGATGTAAAGACTGATGATGAATGAATGATAAATGCTGAGATGAAGTAAAGAGTCAAAGTGCAAAGTGTGGACTAGATATCTCTTTCTCCCTCCAAGCAAGTGGCTGATAGATTTGCTTCACTCACTAAGAAAAATAAACAATAGTAATCCATTGAGTGGCTGGTCAAATTTAGCCTGTCAAACAAAGTTCATTTTGCACCATTTCCAAGTGTTTGAGAGAGAGCCAAAAAGCTTCTCTCAACCACTTCTGCTGCACACCTTCTCCACAAACTTCCACGAGTCTCCTTGCTGCATCTAGAATTACATCAAGTTTCTCAGATTTCCTTTCCACTCCAGCAGAACAGTTAGATACCACTGCCAATACCTCACTTGATCCCTACACAAGCATCATCCCTCATGCTTCCTGACTGACTTGTCCTCCTTAGCCTTACCTAGTCTTATGTCTTACCGTCCTCCTCACGCTGATGTCTTTCCTGACATCCAGCTCTGATTATTTCTGTCTCCCTTTAACTCTCTTTGGACAGTTAGCCAGCCTCCCATGCTGCATGATTGACTTTACACTCCTTAAATCCTCTCGCACTCTGTGTAGCAAAGAAATTATTAATGGAGGCAATAATCCGCAAGATGAATCCATAATTAAATTAATTAGTTAAAAGTTCAAAATGAGCTCCAGCTCAACCAACTCCAACAGTAAAATAAAATCCTGCTTTGGCATTAACTGATGAGTAATAACACAACAAACTGGAATAAACTGAAAAAAAAAAATGTTTATTTGTTTTACAGTAAAACTCAGTCAGGATTATTTTTTACTGTGATATAATTTTATAGACATGGATAATGGATATTAACTGGAGTCTGCATGTTAATCAGTTTACATCAAACATTAATACAAAATAACTGACTTTATAACAAAATCCAGAAATAATCTGTAGTCAGTTGAGAAGCATCAGTGAAGTGTTATAATATGAGAAAAGGCTGGTGGTAATTGGTGGTAATGGAGGTAACTTTATACAATATCAACTTCCATTGTTATTTAGCAATATGTGGAAATTAACTGCAATACTCCATTGTTCCACAGGGTAGAGCTGCAAAGCACAAATATCCATTTAAATGTGTTAATCTACAGTTTTTGCCATGAACAGAACTAATCTCCAGAGGCACTTTGGGTTCTGAACATCTGAATGAATAAAGAGAAAACCCCAGGTCCAGGTGGAGGGTGGAGCAGAAGGAGTGGAGGAGTCTCAGTGGGTCTGCAGAGACTATAGTCTGGATTGACAACGGTTTACTTTATGCGATAGTTCCGGCGCCCCCGGATGTCCCTCATCTTTCACTTTCTTTGTTTTAACGTTAAAATTGAGAAGCAGTAACAGGAACCTCTGAGCTACCAAGCTAACGTTACACGTTAAAAATGTCAAGTTTGGAACAACCGGCCTGCTTGGTTCTTTCGGGGAATGATTGTAAAGATTTACAAAGAATATGTTTAGGTCATTTCCTCTCCAACTGGGAGGTTTTGGGGACTGATTGGCTGTGGACGAAGTACACACGGAGATAAACTGGTACGTTTAATCATGTATCCAGCTAATTTAAATAGGTCACGTTACTGTATTGTGTCAACAGTTCACTTCATTTAAAGGTGCCATAGGTAGGATTGCGAAGATCCAGGACTTAGCCAAAAAATGTGAACATCGACAACTTCTCAGTCCCTCCCCCCCTTTCCAATAAAGGCCAAAACGGTCTCCTAAGCCCCTCCCCCCCACAAGGGAGAGCTGTGCATGATAGAGCGGGGGAGGGGAGGACGCTATGAAATGCGTGTGCATGAGCAGTGATTGACACGCAGTTAGACACACCCCCTGGCCCTGATTGGTGCATCTGAACAGGGAGCGGTGGATTTTTTGCAAATCGCACTACAGGCTGTAGGTGGTGCCAGAGGAGGTACCGCCGAAGACCACAGTGATTGGTTAAAAGAAATGCAAACAACCCAGTGCGTTTTTTCCTCCTATCCAGGAGTGTATGCTCCTGTTGCCAGACCTTCCTCTGCATCGCTGTGGCCATAGGTCTGGCAATGTGAGACTAGCAGAGACAGTGTAGAAGGACAGTGTCCCAACACATCCAACGTTCTGAACACTCTGAGGGAGATCACGGCCACCATCTGATGAGAGCAGAAAACAGAAATGATAAATGAGTGTTTCCAGAGACTCTGTTCATCAGCTGTCAGTCAGTGATGCAGCTCATCTTGTATAAAGACCAGTGTTAGGATAATTACATTATCAAAGAATAGACAGAAACCACTGAAGATCTCTCAATGTCTCCCAGGTCATGTTTGTAAATGAGAAGTTGTTCTCAAACAGTTTACCTGGATAAATAAAGGTTTAATAAAACAAAAAGACACAAGGAGCCACTTTCAGGACTCAACAAAGTACAGATAATGACAAGCCTAAGCCTCAAACAGTAGATTATTTATCAAAGAAATACAGTCATAATACAGAGTCAATGTTGACAGTTGTTATCTTCAGTCAGAGAGGGCTGTGCCCTCAGGACATTTCGTGGTCTAGCCAAGGACATTCAATGGCTTCATGGTATCTTGTTAGAGTAATCAGTATAATATGGTATTCTCATGCAAACGGTTTTAATAATAGTAAGACAGTAGAAATGTAAATCACAATTTTTCTAACAACCAGCAGGGACTTCAGTCTTGTTCACACCACAAGTGGAGCAGCTGTGGAGCGTAGCCTGCTTCCTTTCAGCTCTCATGTTGACTCTGCAGATTTCACTGAAGTACACGGTGGAAATAAACTGCTGAGAGTCCTGAATGCATCATTATTGCAGGAACAGAGATGTTCACTGCTCACTTTAATGATGGATATACTGCTTTTGGGTTCAGAGCTGTTAAAAACCATCTGAATGTTGCATCTACTTTTAAAGGTCCAATATGCAATATATTCACTGTATTAAATCAAAAAGGACCACAATATGTCATCAGATATTAAGGAAACATGCTGAGCTGAAATACTTTCTTCATTCTACCTGACCGATCAAAAACCCTGCATCTTTCTAAACAGCTGCATGACCAGAGACATGGTAAAACACTGGTAAATATTGGAGATGCATTTAAAAGATGGAGCCAGCTTAGAGCCCAAAAGGACACCGGGTTGGTTAATTTCCTCCTGAACAGCATTGAGTTTTATGCTATCATGGCTATAAGTAGGGATGAGCATTTGTGTGCCCACATAAGTTCATCCGAGTCACCAGCCTCAGAAATCGCAAGTTAACAGCAGCTCAGATTAGAGACCAGATGAATGCCACACAGAGTTCTAGCAGCAGACACATCTGTAGAACAACTGTTAAGAGGAGACTGCGCGGATCAGGCCTTCATGGTCAAGGAACTGCTAGGAAACCACTGCTAAGGAGAGGCAACAAGCAGAAGAGATTTGTTTGGGCCAAGAAACACAAGGAATGGACATTAGACCAGTGGAAACCTGTGCTTTGGTCTGATGAGTCCAAATTTGAGATCTTTGGTTCCAACCGCCGTGTCTTTGTGCGAAGCAGAAAAGGAGAACGGATGGATTCTACATGCCTGGTTCCCACCGTGAAGCATGGAGGAGGAGGTGTGATGGTGTGGGGGTGCTTTGCTGGTGACACTGTTGGGGATTTATTCAAAATTGAAGGCATACTGAACCAGCATGGCTACCACAGTATCCTGTAGCAACATGCCATCCCATCCGGTTTGCGTTTAGTTGGACCATCATTTATTTTTCAGCGGGACAATGACCCCAAATACACCTCCAGGCTGTGTAAGGGGTATTTGACCAAGAAGGAGAGTGATGGAGTGCTGCGCCAGATGACCTGGCCTCCACAGTCACCGGACCTGAACCCAATCAAGATGGTTTGGGGTGAGCTGGACCGCAGAGTGAAGGCAAAAGGGCCAACAAGTGCTAAGCATCTCTGGGAACTCCTTCAAGACTGTTGGAGAACCATTTCAGGTGACTACCTCTTGAAGTGTGCAAAGCAGTAATCAGAGCAAAGGGTGGCTACTTTGAGGAAACTAGAATATAAGACATGTTTTCAGTTATTTCACACTTTTTTGTTAAGTACATAATTCCATATGTGTTCATTCATAGTTTTGATGCCTTCAGTGAAACACACACACACACACACACACACACACACACACACACACACACACTCTTATGAAGTAAAGATATGCAATGAACAGCAGTTTAGAAACAATCACCATTTACATCGTTATAACAAAGCATTGCAACTTAGACTCATATCTGCAAACAGAAAGGAAACTTACTTTCCGATGAAGGAACACAGGCTCTCACTCCCAAACTTTGCAGTGTTATTTTAGCTCAGCTAAAATAACACTGATTATAGTCCAAACTGCTCAGGAGCAGCTGAAAAAGTTATACAACTGCTGCCTACTACAGAGATTGATTAACAGGCTAACAAAGGTCATTGGGACTTAGCATACATATTTAAACAATATAAACTGAGGTAGTACATGTAAGGATATGAGATCTTCACACTAATTGTGTTTAATTCAATACTGCTAAAACCAGCATGGACTGACTCCAACCGTTTACTTACTCCAGAGTTTTCAGTCTACAGTGTGGACTCTTCACAAGATCACACAGCAGCTTCACATCTGAATCCTGCAGGCCATTTCCTCTCAGGTCCAGCTCTCTCATATGGGAGGGGTTGGATTTTAGAGCTGAGGCCAGGTAAGCACAGCTGATCTTTGACAAACTGCAGCCCCACAATCTGAATAAAGAATAAGTGAAGTAGATAAAAACCCATTTATAATCCAATCAGATGTGTTTAGATTTTAAAAGTGTACCACAACTGGGTGTATGAATATACACCGATTCATGTCAACACTGATTAATGCAATGCTGCTTATCTCAGTCAGGTCTGTGATTAGAGGTTCAATACTATATTGTGTGTTCTGAAGTAATAATATCAATGAGCAGACATTATTTGTGAAAAAATTGAAATTAACAGAAATCAAAGAAATATTTCTATTCCAGAAAGTAAAAATTATCAATTTAAAACCAACATTACTTCAGAGGATCTTTTGTATACAGATATGACCATTTACCAACAATTATAAACATGTATTTACTTTAACAACAGTGGACATTTTCTACAGTTTCTTTAACAAACAAGTCTTGGTAGCAATCATCATGAACAAAAGAACATTTATAACTTTATGGATGCAAGTTATGTTTGTACATAAACTACGTTCAATTGTTAAACATATTAGATCTGCAGTAACAAAGAGTCAGTAAACTGACCTCAGAGTCTCTAGTCTACATTGTGGACTCTCCAGAAAACCACACAGCAGCTTCACTCCTGAATCCAGCAGCTCATTGTGATTCAGGTCCAGCTCTTTCAGATGGGAGGGGTTAGACTTCAGCGCAGAGGCCAGAGAAGCACAGCTGATCTTTGACAAGCTGCACCAAGTCAATCTAAATAAAATAATAATAATGTAGCTTTAGAAGACAATGTTTCTGCTTGAAATAATTCAATGTCTAACAATCTGTTCAGAGCTGAAGAAGGTTCACAATGTAGAAGTTTAGAAAACAGAAACTCCAAACACTTCAATGTGTACGGTAAGTCATGGCAAAATTCAAACCGAGATCTCATGATTATTTGTCTTTCCCCACTCACAACTTTCATTTGTTTTTAAAATATAAGGTCTTATGGGGTCCACCAGGAGGGGAGGGACTTCACCTGTATAAATCTTTAAGTTCCTGTAAAATAGAGTATTTTGAATGTTAATATAAAAAGTAATTCTTCCTGAAAAGTCCTATATATATATATATATATATATATATATATTATATATATATATATATATATATATATATATATATATATATATATATATATATATATATATATATATATATGTGTGTGTGTGTGTGTGTGTCCCTCTAATGAGTCTCTCTCATTTGAGTCCAGACTAAAAAAAGAATTGTTGTATTTTCTGCTCAGACAAACCCAGAAAACAAGTAAATTGAAGGGAATTTCAAAGCTTTCGTTACAGATTTAAATTTCTAGATATAGATATAGACATAGATACTTGTAGATATACACTGTGCGTGACCACAATACATGAACTGACCTCAGAGATTCTAGTCTACAGTTTGGACTCTTCAGTCCAGCACACAGAGACTTCACTCCTGAATCCAGCAAATGGTAGTTTTTACTCAGGTCCAGCTCTCTCAGATGGGAGTGGTTGGACTTCAGAGCTGAGACTACAACTTCACAGTGAGTCTCAGAGAGCCAGTAGTCAGAAAGTCTGTGATGACAGATAATATAACATTTAAAATAATAAAAGCTGACAAAGCACACAAACATGAACACGAGCGGTTGTAGCTAAGCTGGTCGGCCATTGATCACATGGTTAATCACTGTGTGATGAGCTACTGTCTGAGAAAATGAGGTTGACTGTGTCTGCAAATTCAATGAGGACCAAAGCACAAATGTGTACTGCATGTCATCCCCTCTCGCTCTCCCCCCTTTCCTTTCTATCTGCACTATTACAATGTAAAAAAGGCCCTAAAACACTTTCTATCAGTGACCATTACCAAAGTGTCTTTGGAATATACCCGTAAAGAGAAACAGTTTCCTCACCGTTTATAAATCATACTACATTTCTAATGTAGCAAAACATATGACAATATGTTTGTTGTTGGGAATTGAACAATGTAAAATTGCATCTTTTATTTAATGAGGAAATAGAGAGGATGTTTTATTGGTATCCCTTCACATCAATGAATAATTGTAGATACTGTATAAACTGGGGAAATTGACAGAACAGTCAATGAAATAGTTCAGAAAATGCTCACAAAAAAATCTAACATGTAGAATTATTGTAAATAAGGTTGTTTTAATACTAATTTTAAAAAGCTTTTATAGAGTAATTTTTATATTGTGTACATGTATAAACGTGTATGCTAACTCTAATGCTAATGGCATCAGCTTTAAAATGTTATTTACATCTGGACTTACCGAGCCTTTCTGCAGTTTCTCACAGCTGGAATCAGTCTCAGTCGTCCCTGGTCTGATGAGTTATACTTCTTCAGGTCCAACTCATCCAAAACCTCCTCTGACATCTGCAGCATGTAGGCCAAAGCTGAGCAATGGAACACAGAGAGTTCCTTCTCTGATCTGTCCTCTGACTTCAAGAACTCTTGGATCTCCTGATGAACTGAGTGGTCGTTCATCTCCGTTAGACAGTGGAAGATGTTGATGCTTCTGTCAGGAGAGATCTTGTATATGTTCATCTCTTTCAGGTTGTTGATGGCTCTCTGGAGGATTTCTGGACTGTTGTCTACCTGACCCAGCAGGCCTCCTAAGAGTCTCTGGTTGGACTCCAGAGAGAGGCCATGAAGGAAGCGGACAAACAGGTCCAGGTGGCCATTTTTACTTTCAAGGGATTTTTCCATGACTTTTTTCAGGAAGACATCCAGGGATTGGTAATGGTCATTGTCCCAGTCATCATCACCATCATCAGCCAAAGCCATCTTCCCCAGGAAGTCCTCTAGTACCTCTGTGTTCTTGTTGGTGTAACAGTGAAACAGGTAGACTGCAGCCAGAAACTCCTGAACACTCAGATGAACGAAGCAGTAGACTGTTTTCTGGAAGATCACACTCTCTCTTTTGAAGATCTCTGTACAAACTCCTGAGTACACCAAGGCATCTGTGACATCCAGACCACAGTGCTCCAGGTCTTCTTGGTAGAACATGATGTTTCCTTTCTCCAGCTGTTCAAACGCCAGCCTCCCCAGCTTCAGAATCACTTCACTGTCGGCCTCCGTCAGCTCCTTTGGACTTGTCTCATGTCCCTCATCATACTTGTGCTTCTTTCTCTTTGTCTGAACCAGCAGGAAGTGTGAGTACATGTCAGTCAGGGTCTTGGGCAGCTCTCCTCTCTGGTCTGTAGTCAACATGTGGTCCAGAACTGTAGCAGTGATCCAGCAGAAGACTGGGATCAGACACATGATGTGGAGGCTCCTGGATGTCTTGATGTGGGAGATGATTCTGCTGGACAGCTCTTCATCACTGACTCTCTTCCTGAAGTACTCCTCCTTCTGGTCGTCAGTGAAGCCTCGTACTTCTGTTATCCTGTCGACACACGCAGGAGGGATCTGATTGGCTGCTGCAGGTCGGGAAGTTATCCAGACGAGAGCCGAGGGAAGCAGCTTCCCCTGGATGAGGTTTGTCAACAGCACATTGACTGATGACTTATGTGTGACATCAGAAACCGCCTCATTGTTGTTGAAATCCAGTGAAAGTCTGCTTTCATCCAGGCCATCAAAGACGAAGAGAACTTCAGATCCAGCAAGCTGCTCTGCTGTGAGCTCCTGTAATGTTGGATGGAAAACATGGAGCAGCTCCAGAAGACTGTACTGCTCATCTCTGATCAAGTTCAGCTCCCTGAAGGAAAGAGGAATCACCAGACTGACATCTTGGTTTTCCAAACCCTCGGCCCAGTCCAGACAGAACTTTTGCACTGAAAAGGTTTTTCCAATGCCAGCAACGCCGATGGTCAGAACGACTCTGATGTGTTTCTGTTGGTCTGGAAAGGCTTTAAAGATGTCGCTGCACTTGATTGGAGTGTCATGGAGGGTCTCCATCTTGGAAGCTGTCTCAAGCTGCCTCACCTCATGTTGGGTATTAACCTCTTCACTCTGTCCGTCTGTGATGTAGAGTGCAGTGTAGATCCTATTGAGGAGGATTTCACTTCCTGTTTTATCAACTCCTTCAGTCACAAGTTTAAATGTCCTCTTCAGAATGATCTTATGTCGAACACCAATCACTAGAAAAAGGACAAAGGTAAGAGACAAAACAAGAAAGAAAGAAATATTTGTATTATCAATATGAAAATTATCAATACAAACAGTAAAGGTTATAAAGTGGTGGACGGGAGTGGACGATGCTGTCATCTATCTGCTGCAGCGAGCTAATTTGCACCTGGATGGCGGTGCACTGGGAGAATCACGTATTTTGATTTCCATCCAGCCACTGCTACTAGGTGAGAAGCTGCAGCTGATGGGTGTCGGGCATCCACAGTCTCCTGGATCACTGACTACCTGACAGGCAGACCACAGTTTGTCCGTCTGGACCGCGTTCTGTCTGATGTGATGATGAGTGGTACAGGGACTCCACAGGGGACTGTGCTTTCTCCTTTTCTGTTCACCTTATACACCACACACCTCCAGTACAACTCCGAGTCATGTCACCTACAGAAGTTCTCTGATGACTCTGCAGTTGTTGGGTGTATAAGGGATGCACAGGAGGGGAGAGTACAGAGCGCTGGTGGACAACTTTGTGGAGTGGGCTGGTAAGAAATCACCTGCTGCTGAACGTGGATAAGACCAGAGAGATGGTTATTGACTTCAGGAGGAAGGGAACAGCTCTGCAGTCAGTTTGCATTCTGGGTGGAGAAGTGGACATGGTTGAGGAGTACAGATACCTGGGTGTCAACATCGACAACAGGCTGAACTGGAGACCAACAGCACTGCTGTTTACAAGAAGGGGATGAGCAGACTATTTCCTGAGGAAGCGGAGATCCTTCAACGTGTGCAGCAGAATGTTGGAGATGTTCTACTAGTCTGTTGTGGCCAGCGCTCTGTTCTCCTCCGACTGGGGCAGCAGCAATTATCAATTATTGGCTGAAAACAGGAGACATTTGAAGCTGTGGTGGAAACAAACTTATCTATCATGGATAACCCCGACCACTGTTGTGTCAAAAAGTGATAATATCTGGTTTATAATTAATTTAAGGGCAAGTACATGATGTGTGCCTTTGAGGTATAGACCTGGTAACACTTTGTTCCTGCCAGAGAGAATCCCCAGGTTCTCCTTCCCATAGTCACACCACTGCACAGCTACAGAGTCAGAGACTGGCACAGGGCCAACAGCCAGAGGCTTTGGCCCGGGAATTGTGAAGTCAGCTAAAAGAGAGCAGAGTCAGCAATATGACATCAACAGAGTACTTCCCTAAGAAGGAGGTCCTTAGACTCAAAAGTATCCAATTGGATTCTTAAGCAGCATGTCCTGTAAACGGTTATTGGAGGATTTCTTTTGGGGAAAGTCTCTTTTGGCAGATATAAGGCAACACTAGACAAAGTAAGCCCTCTGGAACATACTCAGGTTTTTTGTGTGCTGAACTCTTTTCGAGCACATTAAACTCTTTTTTTACATCTGATACTGACTCTTGGGGATTTTTCTAAGACTTTTGGGGATTTTGTCATACTGCCATTAATCTGGCCTTGGCGTCAGATCTATAATTTACTACAACACCACCCTCTCCACCCCATACTGGTACAACAGCGGAACACTTTCTCCACACTGGAGAAAACACTGTCGCACTGACCCCTAAAAGAAGTCATTCCTGAGTGTTAGATAAGACTCATACACATCACAATACTGCACTGAGAGCAACTTGCACAAACAGGTTTTACTTACATCTTAATAAATACTGTTTAAGTAGTTGTACATTTTTATTCCCAATTTGTATATAGGTTCACACTTTACTTTTTGAATCGTTGTTCTTGTGTTCTATCCTATTTATTATTTATTGTATATTTTGTATGTGTGCTGTGTGTCTGATATTTTGTTGCTGTAGCACCGTAATTTCCCAATTTGGGATTAAAAAAAATCAATCTAATCTAATGTAATCTAGAACAAACATGCTGCCAACTGTAGTTTACAAGCTGGGGACAGACATTTTTTGTTAGCAGAGGTAGTGAAGTGAGAGGATCCTGTTAAGCATTTAGACTAACCAATGTTCATATCAGCAAGTACGTTCTGCAGCTGCTTGTTGTGATGAAACTAACCGGCTAATTAGCGCTCCACTGTAGCTTCAAAGCTAATGTTAGCAAGGCACTTTTCCTCGGTGCACTGCTCACATAAGATGGACAGACTTACTTTGAACAGTGCTGGTCCGACCGGCTTCCTGCAATCCAGCTCTGGTTTGGAATCCGGACGGGTGCATCTTCTCAGAAACATCACTCCTCTTCCTCTTTCTGTGAAGACAGAAACATTTCTTTATCAATAAAATGATTTGTTGATTCTTCTTAAAAAATAAAGATTTGTCTAAGACACACAGCATGTAACAGTGGTGTCTGAGGTTCAAGTCACTTTCTACGGTCAACTATCAAATGAAGGCATGAATAGGGTTGGGTATTGTTTGGATTTTTATAATTCCGATGCTGAAATGGTACTTTTAAGACGATTCCGATTCCTAAACCAATTCTTGAAGAACTGAAAAATGACATTAAAGGAAGGCTCTTTTATAGAGCTTTTTTTAAAATTGAACATTATTTCAATTTAACAATATATTAAGGTTTTAAAGTACTTAAATATATAATAAGTAAACCTAAGTTACCTAACACACAACTACAATCATTTAACAATAAATAACAGTTACACTAACAAGTAACAACAAAATAAATGTTCAGTCAGTAACTAAACCAGCTTCAAACTTTAGCAGTTCCTTTGCAGAAAAATTACCATATTTGCCTTCTCTGGCAAGATATGACACCTCTCCTGACTTAGGGCATGTCCTGCTTTTACGTCCGTTTTGGTGAGCCCAGAGGGAAAAAAAAAGGCATTTTAAAAAGTAGCCTACATTTATGGCAGCTAGTTAACGGAGAGAAAGTGTCATATTTTACGTCTGTTTCGGAGCGACAGAGCAAAAATATTTCCGTCGACACATTAAATGGAACCGAAATGAGAAACCGAATTTTGCGTTGTAATCCGGTCCGATTCCTACTGGTTGCATAGGAACCGGTTCCATAGTGAATAGAACAGGGTTTTGGTACCCAACCCTAGGCATGAATGTAATTGAAATATAAAGAAAAAAAAAGAATAGTGATCCAAATGTACATTTAGCCCTTTTCTGTCCCTTGTATTAACTGCTGGTAACTTTTACATCAGTACTGCCCATGGATGTTTGTTCTTGACCTTCAGGAACAATATCTGGTGGAAAGTTCCACTTACTGATAATTCAAAGCTTTCAGCTACAAGCTCTGAATCATTAATAAGTGGAGCTTTGAGCTTCCATTTTCTTTTTTAAACCACATTATATATATATATAAGTAGTTTGTTAAAGAACAAACTCAAACACACATATTGAATGATGATTGAGACAAATATGGTAAAATGAAATACACACTTTCAGATTTTAAAAAGTTGTATACTTTACAGCGACTTCAACAGTTGGGCAGGAAAATGCCTAATTTTCTGAAGTGTAAATTCTGAAATGGAGTCTCTCAGGTGTTTTGATGCAGAAATACAATTAGTAGTTTGTGGATATAAAACCCAGAACAGGATCCATCTTAATTTAAAACAGTATGTGCGCTAATAGTTCTGCATCATGAATAGAAATCTTTTAGCAGAACATTCTGTCTTCATCCTCAGTGCATCATCTTCATCAGGTCAGCTGACAGTAAAAACAGTCTCTTACTTTGTGTCCGAGGGTCCAGGTTCATTACTGAAGAGTAGAGGAAGACCTTTGGACTCATCACTCTTCAGAGACAGACAGCCAGACATTACAGACTCTGCTCTCCGTCTGTTGTTCTGAACTCTGCAAACACCAAGATGCTTTTATTTATAGCACTTGAATCCTTGATAAAGTTCAATACTTTATTGCCATGTCAACACAGTTGATTGTAATTTGTCCTGGTGCCAATCAGGTTAAAAAAGGCAATACATACAAAGGAACATACAGTACATAAAAGACAATCACATAGACAATCATTCAAACCAGTTAAAAAGCTGTAAAGACCTTGTGCCATTGCAATTGTCTTTTGCAGTCTATAATGTGCATTTCAATAAGGTGTTTTTTATTTAAATTTAGTACAGGTTTACTTTGCAAGGTGCCTGAGCATTAAGCAGCCTAATAGAGGCAGGGTAAATACTGTTACAAAAGCGGGATGTTTTACCCCTGAGACTTTGAAGTCTCTTTCCAGAGGGCAGTAGTTGGAAGAGGGACCTGGCAGAGTGGGAGGGGTCATTTAGCACTTTCTGCGCTTTATGGCTGGTCTGCATGGTGTAGATAGAGGCTACACATGGGATGGCATGCCCTATAATTGTGGATGCTTCCTCTCTGAAGAGGTGGAGTTACCATTCCAGACAGCGATGGAGAAGACTAGTACATCACAAATTCTTTTCATGCCATTTAGGAAGCTCTAAACACAAACTGCTGCTACTGCCAAAAATGAGGGATGTCCCGATTAGCTTTTTTGACCCACCGATTCAATCAGATTTAAAAAAAAATATTGAATATCTGCCGATACTGGGTCCCGAGCCGATACTTGTAGTTGCTCAGATAATAGAGCTGCACAGAGTTTTACGTTCCCTGCTGGACAACGAAAACTAAACGTAGTGAAGCTTCTTGCGCTTAATAGTCAATCTTTTATAAAGGTAAACTTAGTGACATGGAAAGTGTGGTTTCTTGGTACAATCGTTGAAGAGGTGTGGAGAATTGGATTAATCCGCTTCTGTAAATACGGGTGACTAAGATAGAAGGACTTTGTTTACTTGGTGCCAAGGGGCTGCATGCTACATACGCTCTCTGGACAGACACTGGTGAGTGGCTGCGCCGTGTTGGTTGGAAAGTGCGGGCAGAGCCCGTCTACGGCGAGCCTGTTCACTCAATATTTAGCCCCATTGTACAGAATTTGGTTGCAGTTCCACCAGAGTTCCACTGGGGGTGATTGCGGTCCAGTGCAAAATGAATGGGAGTCTATGGAGCTAGACGGCTAAATTTGTCTCTTTTGCCTGACTGTCGTTGAGAAACCTCAGATTTGATTGTAGTGTTTGCAAGTTCAACATGGATTATAGGTCAAAAGTTGAATTAACGAGTACTTATGTACTTTTGATTTCTTACAGGTTGAGTCGTTGTTGCCCATAAGAGATGGCATCCGAAGCGGAACCAGAATGTCAGAGCCTGTCTAAAACATTAGCAAATCAAACCTCTTTCTAGCACGTGTATTGACAGGGAGAGTCTAACCTGTCAGCTGTGTTGTCGATACCTCGAGAGAATAAAGGAAGCGACTCAGAGCTTGCTGTAAAGCAGTATCTCCGGCTGTATATGTGTATGACGTCACTGACATTTTAAAAGGCTTTTTAGAACAAAAAAGCCACTTTAAAAAAAATCTAACACCCAGCAGTGTGTATTTTCATTGCCTCCCCTTTTGAATGCAACATTTAAATTACTAGACAAAAAAGTATATCCTGGATTTTTAGGGGTATAGCTCCATAGACCTCCATTTATTCTGCACTTGCCCGTGAGCGCCCTCATATGGAACCAGAGTGGAACCGCAACCAGTTCAGAAGACGGAAGTTTCCTGAGAATGGAGGTTCCCCTTATCAGACAGACAGTCTCTGGTGCGGGCATCCAGGCAGTCTGGCGGTGCGTTTGTGGCGCAGGGCAGGGCGTGTGTGATTAAAGGCAGCGATCACTACAAGCGGATATACATGATCGGAGTAAGGTAAATGGGGTGAATACCGATCCCCAATCAGTTAACTAAATCAGCTCCGATCCGATACTGTGATCGGGACATCACTACCAATAATTAGGAGGTTTAAAACTCCTGAGTGACTGACAGCTGTCACAGATACAAAAACAAAGATGGCACAAATTAATTCTCTTTGTCAAGAAAAAAAGGTTGTTATAGTTTAGTAGGGCTGTACCAAATACAATTCTTTGAGCTTTAAAGCTTTGTTACTTATTAACAGCTAATATTCAAAGCCCATGATTGAAAATTGAATTACCTGCCCATCGAACTAATATTGGAATATTCAGATCTAGCCCTTCATTTTAGTGGAAATGTAATATACAAAACCATGGCATTGGCAAAAGAAATTGAAAATGAGTCATATACACAAGTTAGTAGCAGTTGTCTTACTTTTTGTCTGAGGGTCCAGGTTCATTATTGAAGAGTAGAGGAAGACCTTTGGACTGATCACTCTTCAGAGACAGACAGCCAGATACGACAGACTCTGCTCCGTCCTCCTCTTCCTCCAAATCACTCATCTTCTGATCTGAAGTCCATCTGAGAGGTAAAACAGTTACAATGACTGTGAACTCACAACATTTAAACACAACAAGTTTGTTCAAGAGTGACCACAACAGTGAACAAGGAACACACACGCACGCTGTTTGTTTTTTTGGCGCATTTCACATTCATTCAGCTCGGTGCTGCACATAAGACTTATAATGGCGGGAAAACACTGCATTCTAACATTTCTTTCCTCCACAGTCCACAGGGGGAAAACCCCCAGAGTTAGACAAGTCCATACATACCCTTCTCATCTCCGTGCGTGCTGTAACGCTGTCTGACGGCTCCAGCGGCATCAGGCCAGCACAGAACATGCAGGTGAATGGTTCCAGTAATCCTACTGCTCCGAATAAGTGACAAAATAACGCCAACATGTTCCTATTTACATGTTGGGCGGAGTGATATGCTCGCAGCAAGCCTGTCTGAGAATATAGTTCCCGGTTTGTTTACTGTTAGAAGATGGCTGTGTCTCATGTTACGTTGTTTTTTGTACACGCTGTGACTCTACAAATCACAACATGTAAATAAGAACATGTTGGTGTTATTTTGTCACTTTTGTCACAATTGGGAGCAGTAGGCTAGTTGGAACCAGTTACCTGCAGGATCTGTGCTAGACTAATCTAATGCTGGAACCGTCAGACAGCATTACAGCACGCACGGAGATGAGAAGGGTATGTATCGACTTGTCTTACTCTGGGGGTTACGGTGAATAAGCTAAATTCCCAATAAGTCGGCGTGTTCCTTTAAGGAGCCTAATAGTGGCAGGGTAAGTACTGTTACTGAGCCCTAAGGAGCTTAATAGTGGCAGGGTAAGTACTGTTACAAAAGTGGGATGTGTTGCCTCTGAGACTTTCATGGCTGGTCCGCGTGGCGTAGATAGAGGCTACAGATGGGATGGCATGTCCTATAATTTTGGATGCGGTGTGCACCACCTTCTCCAACTGCTTCCTCTCTGAAGAGGTGGAGTTACCATTCCAGACAGCGATGGAGAAGACTAGCACAAATCACAAATTCTCTTTTCATGCCATTTAGGAAGCTCTAAACCCACAGCACAAGTTAGTATCAGTTGCCTTACTTTGTGTCTGAGGGTCCAGGATCATTGCTGAAGAGTAGAGGAAGACCTTTGGACTGATCACTCTTCAGAGTGAGACAGCCAGACATTACAGACTCTGCTCTGTCCTCCTCTTCCTCCAAATCACTCATCTTCTGATCTGAAGTCAGTCTGAGAGGTAAAACAGTTACAATGACTGTGAACTCACAACATTTAAACACAACAAGTTTGTTCAAGAGTCACAGTGAACAAGGAACACACACGCACGCTGTTTTTGGCTGTTTGTTTTTTTGGCGCATTTCACATTCATTCAGCTCGGTGCTGCACATAAGACTTATAATGGCGGGAAAACACTGCATTCATTTCTTTCCTCCACAGTCCACAGGGGGAAAACTGACTCAAAGACTCTAAAAAATAAAGTAAAATAATAAATTGTCGGATTAACACTCACCCTGCCTCAGCCTTCTGTTTCCCTCCTTCTGCTTGGTCGCCAAAATGGAGTCTGAACCGACTGAACACACAGAGTTCCTTTTTCATGTCATGTTACCAAATCTCCACCCCTCTCCATTTACAGGAAATCAGGCATGTGTGTGTGCGCTTTTCTTTGCCTGGTTGTGCGTGTGTGCGCTTTTCTTTGCCTGGTTGTGCGTGTGCGTGCGTGCGTGCCTTTGCCTCTGTGCGTGTGCGTGCGTGCCTTTGCCTCTGTGCGTGTGCGTGCGTGCGTGCCTTTGCCTCTGTGCGTGTGCGTGCCTTTGCCTCTGTGCGCGTGCGCGTGCCTTTGCCTCTGTGTGCGTGCGTGCGTGCGTGCCTTTGCCTCTGTGCGTGTGCGCGTGCCTTTGCCTCTGTGTGCGTGCGTGCGTGCGTGCGTGCCTTTGCCTCTGTGTGCGTGCGTGCGTGCCTTTGCCTCTGTGTGCGTGCGTGCCTTTGCCTCTGTGTGCGTGCGCATGTTTTTGCCTGTGTGCGAGTACATACATACATACATACATACATACATACATACATACATACATATATATCGTTTGTATTGCTTTTTATTTTTATCTTCATAAGTTTGTACACTTGATGTGCTATTATGGTTTACCTGATTCTCTGTATACTGCATTTTGTCAATAAATGAAAAAAAAAAAAGAGAAAGGAAAGTGAGGCTCTCCATGTGTACAAAAGTACAATAATGCACATTTCCATGGGTACGGAAGCTACAGTAGTCAGTGTTTTGTGTTTGCTGCAAAGATTAACTAAATCAATTGATTAATGCAATGTTATCTCGACATCTCCCGGGCATTTTTCACTGCAGAAAGGTGATACCAGCCAGGCTAAAACTAGGTAGCCTAAAGTAAAAGTCCCAACTAACATTACGGTTTGGAGCCGCAACGCTGGAAATGTAACAGCAATCTACAACAGCAGTCTGTGTCTGATATAATGTCATTTACACTGATTTAAGTGCTCTTAAATATACAGTTTGTTGTTAGTGCATGACATGCAGGCTCTGCATGCACAGCCAACCACCATTCACAATCTATGTTGATCAATTTATCAAACAACCAAAGCAGGCCCCGCTAGTCGACCAGAACCTGAAATTTAGAGGAAGCAAGACGCATGCATTATTAATTCACATCATCATTCACTTTAGCCTGGATTGATAGTATTATATGAATACAATGGTGTCATGTCTGTCAACCAGCGTATTTAAAGGTGCACTATGAGTTCATGCGTGTGACACACAGTGGGCTGATGTGTCAGAGGTTATTTAAAATATACCAGCAATTGTTCCACTGACAGTAATGGACCAGAACCACGTAAATACTTAATTTAACACTTTATTTAAATTACTGGGTAAAAGAGAAGATAAAAACAGTTCTCTGAATGTAACAGGTAATAAAAAAAAAAGCTGACAATGTCAGTCCGAGCTTCCTCCACAATGTCCAAGTCCAGGTGACATAATCTGTTCAATAAGCAGGTCCCAAGGACAGCTTTTCCACATGCCCGGAGGGGTAGCTAGAGGACTTTCCTTTACTTATCTGTACTCAGGCGTTGAATCCTTCATTCAGGTGACTGCATCCCCCTGCTGCTTTGGCCTCTGTCAATGTGTCCCGATCTGCACCACCACTCGTTCGCCTGCACTTCCTTCAGTTCGTCACGGCTGTCGATGCTCAAGCCCGTATGCTCATCTCCGTGTCCTCTGCTTTACGGTGTGCCTGCTTCTCTACTGTCCTCTCCATCAGTCTGTTTCTGCTCCGTGTTCCTGCCTCTTTGTCCGTGTTCCTTCTGACCTGTCTGTTCTCCGTTGTCTCTTTTTACTCCCCCGATCTCTCTGTCACACCTGTCTTCCATCAGTTCATAATTATTTTCCGCACCTGTCTTTACTCAGCCCATCAGTCCAGGCCGTGCTGCGTTAAGTCAAAGGGAGGGGGCATGGTCTCGCCATAGTGGTATATGTGTACATAAATATATATCAACCCCACCATACAAAAACACCATACCGAAACAGTTCATTCATAGTTTGCCGAGGTACGCATGCAGTAGATTATAAAATACACGGGCACAGCAAACTCAGATCATGATATGATCAAATGAACAAATGATCGCCCTCAAGATGAAACGTATAGATTTTATTAAAAGCATTTAGAAACATTAGACTATATGATGACTGTTTATAGAAACATTTCAATATATTGCAATATTACAGTCATGTGATCGGGATACGACGTGAGTATTTTCATGGGCTCGGGATGGGATGGGAGCAACAATTGATTCCCGTGTCACCGTCTGTCCTTCAGTCATTGTTTCTGTCCACAGGAGAGACTCTCAGTCCTGCAGAGGACTCAGAGACACTGAGGAACCAACAGACCAGACCCCAAACCCAGGATAAAGAGGCTGAGTGAATGTGGTGTTGAAGGTGTGGAGGTGGATCAGTGAGTCAGAGGAGACTCTGTAGAAGGACAGAGAGCCAGCAGGAACGTCCACATACACTGCTACTCTGTTAGAGACAGAGGAGGAGGAGATGCGTGTTCTTCTCTTATTGTGCCTGACAGAGTAACCACGTTCATCAGAGCAGATCAGACTCCAGGAATGATCATTCCCTCCAAACACACAGTCTTTACTGTTTCCTCTCCTACGGATTCCTCTGTAACTCACTGATATAAGAACCTCTCCTCTTCTCTCGACCTCCCAGTAACAGCGACCAGTCAGAACATTTCTACACAGCAGCTGAGTCCAGTGGTCAAATCTGTCTGGATGACGAGGATATGACTGATCCTCCTCCTCCACACGTGTCACCTTCCTGTTGTTGTCAGACAGTTTTAGATCTCTGTGTACTGTGTTTGTGTCCAGTTTCAGATCACAGACATCTGATGGAGAGAACAAGACACAATACAGCTGCAGGTTATCATCTGATGATTTATTAACAACTTCACTGACAATAACTGAAAGAAAATCATTCAAACGTTCATTTCATATTCAGCTGTGAGTGATGTTTAACAATCCAGTTATAACAACATGAACAGTTAGTGAACATGAGAGTCAACATGTCAACAATGTTCAGCTTCTTGTCCTCGTGTTGACCCGATGATGACAGCTGATGATCCAAATCTAGAACATGAACTGAATAAAGTCTCGCTAATAAAACTGTCACATCTTCTACTGCAGCACAAAGCAGCTCTCAACCATCTGCTTTCTAAAACTGCTATTAGCTGATGTTCACTTTATAGAAATACCAGTTTATGTAGGAAATATTTGTATTCATGGTTGTTTATGGCATATTTTCTTCATACTGGCATCCCTAGTCCATAGGCTTTGCCAGGGAGGCCACAGTAAGTGAGGAGTCATCTAATAGGGCTCATGCAAGAACTTGACTCTCATCTCTCTCTCATCACAGCACTTCCCTAAGCATTCCCTATGTCAACAACTTAAACTTGTTCTGGGAGAGGCCCAGCCTGCTGAAGCATGATGGTATCCACCCAAACTGACATGGAGCCAGACTGCTATCTGACAACATAACGACCGGACTGGAATTGTTGGGTCTTTGTAAATTATAGAGTGTGGTCTAGAACTACTCTATCTGTAAAGTGTCCTGAGATAACTCTTGTTATGATTTGATACTATAAATACAATTGAATTGAATAGTAGAACATTACAGTGTTTTACAGTGTTGTGAATAAATGGATCACCAAATCCAAACTTATACAGTGCACAGGACATCGTTTATTTTTAGACCAGATAACATGTTTGAAACAGGTTCATAACAGATATGAGTAGGCTACATTGTTTTTACCATGTGTGCAAGTATGAACACTGTGTGAGGATTTGTGTCTGTGTTTATGTGTGTAGTAAGCTGTGTGTTGCTGTCCTTAACATTTAATTTGACTAAGGTTTACATTTAAAATACTTGACATTTGTTTCTAGGGAAATACCGATATAGCTCTTAGTGTGGTAGGTAGTTCCACAGTGGAAGCACCGCGCTATTTTTTGTTGATTATTTCTTTATAGTTACTTATGCCTGTACAGCGTTGGGAAGGATACTTTCAAAACGTATTTCGTTACAGAATACAGAATACATGTCCACAAATGTAATTTGTAACGTATTCCGTTACGTTACTCAATCTGAGTAACGTATTCTGAATACTTGGATTACTTCAGGATTACTTCTACATTGAATTGCGTTTTATAAGTGTAGGAATGTGACCATCCCATCCAGCTTACTAAACAGGCATATTATGGTGTGTTCTTTTCATTCCAACTGGCTGAATGTGTACCTGAACAAGCAGATAGATTTTTGTATTGGTAGTCTCGAACTGCATACTACAAAAATCTAACCGCGGTCTAAGCTACCACAAGCTAATTTTAGCTAACCTTAGTTAGCATGTCAAACGGGGCTAGTCTGTCTTTAAACGGCTCTGGAGCTAGTAAATCAGCACGTATACGTATAGGAGAATGGAAAGTCCCACGTCAATGTTAAAATAGCAAGGTGACCAGTAAAACTACAGCAGACGACTACCCTTGGCTAATTAAAAAAATAACTTACTTTAAGATGCTTCTTCAGGTTGGAGGTGGAGTAATTTGGATGATGAAAGAAGGCTGGTTGCTGGCAAGCAGAGGCTGCACTGCACATTTATATTTCGTTCTCCCTGTTCTTTCTTTAATGTGAAATGCTGTTTGAATTTCCAAGATAGAAACTTATTCCTGCCCTGGCTCTGTCGTGCCGGTTCCGACTCGATTGTGACTGATCACGGAGCTAATTTTTTTCAGAGTGAATAAACTCGTGAAACAGAGAAGTATCGTCAGGTAATCCATTGATTTCAACAATGTAACTGTATTTTAAATACCAACTATTTAAATTGTAACTGTAACGGAATACAGTTACTCATAATTTGTATTCTGAATACGTAACGCCGTTACATTTATTCCGTTACTCCCCAACACTGTGCCTATAATAATAACATCCACTGGTAAAGGGAGATTTAGCCAATTCACCATCAACTGCTAAGCACTCAGCATCCTGTTCAGTAAAACATTGAAATAATAAGTAACCTCATCTTATATTATACTTCCAGTGCCAGGAAGGGGTTAAACTAGTGTAACATGCAGCTGAGTTCTCTTAGAACAAACTTAAAACACACTCACACTTCCTCACACCAGGTCTCAATCTCTGCGGTCCACCATGGTCCACCCTGCAGGAAGAAACAAAGACAAATCAACTTCATACTCCAGGGCTGTGGATAATTGCAAGGTTTAACCATCGTAGTGTGAAATGAGACAGAGTGAGACGTCGACTGCAGCTTGTTCAAGTCTAAGTCAGGGCAATGCTGCTTAAGCTGTCACGGTGTGGTTACATAAGTCGCCTACACATGATACACAATTTGCTCTCTGCGCTAGGTAGGTCTCATCAAGGGTGGCAACGAAGCTATTTCCCGTTGCTAGGTAATTACATGCTATTATCTCATTGGTTGCACCTTCGAAAGGTCAGCGGCAACTAGGTCAAAGTTGAAATAATTTGAACTCTGAGCGTTGCACAACGCCAGGGTTAGCGCATTGCATAGTTGGGCGTCACCGCCCTCCCCGTAGGAAATCAATGGAACGGCCGGCACAGAGTAGTTTTGCGGCCTATCATGTGTAGGTGGCTTTACTCTGAGACATGCACAACAGCATTATCTATGCCCTGGTGACAGTCTGACAGGCTGGAGATTTGGAGGGGTTTTATTTAGTTTGGTGTGTAAAATGGTCTAAATAAATGACATGTAAATAGGATATATAGGGTTGGCTGTCCATACCTGAAAGTGTCCAGTCTCCAGTTTGGATCCTCCAGTAAAGTAGAAAGCAGCTTCACTCCTGAGTCTCCGGGATGATTGTAACTCAAGTCCAGCACTCTCAGATGGGAGGGGTTGGAGCTCAGAGCTGAGGCCAGAGATGTACAGCCTTCCTCCGAGATCATACAGCCTGAGAGACTACACACAAACACACAAACACACACACACACACACACACACACACACACACACACAAAATTCAGGTACAACCTGGGCCACAACCTGGGAGCAATACATGACAATTACCTTGAGTGCTTAAAATGGGCGGGGCTCTACAGTCCAGCTCTATACACCAAGAACTAATGTTGTGTAGCTATTTGAAATTTTCATTGCCCAGTAGAGAGAGAGAGAGAGAGAGAGAGAGAGAGAGAGAGAGAGAGAGAGAGAGAGAAACTTATTTTATAATTGTTTTTCAGTGATTACATTGTTAGGACCTATTTACATGAATAAGCTCGCGGCTGAAAACAACAAAATATTTTTTCAGATGTGCCTTTCGTTTAGACGGTGACAGCATTTTTTGGGCTTAAAAACGCAAATAAGTGAAACCACCTTCCAGAGTGGAAATCTTAACAATGGTCCACCGTCGCTTTCCCGTCTAAAGGTAAGAATGCAAAAGTCTGCTCAGCCTCATCCCATATTTTGTTACATAAATGAAAATATAGAGTGATTACTCGTCCATGGCTCCACCACGTCCCGGGCCAAGTGGGGCCTTCAAGTGGGGCGCGTGCCTCACCTTCGGGCTCACTTTCATGGACTGCACCGTCTCCCTGTACTGGCCAATGTCGCCGTTCCTGTCGCTGCATCACCTGCGCGCCAGCAGCACCCTTGGCTACAACGGGATCTCCTCCGGCTACCCGTCGCACCACATGTCCTACAGCACCATGCTGACACAGAACATGGGCAGCAACCACTCCTCATTCCTGGCCTCCAATGGGCTGAGCATGGACCAGCTGGTCAGCGGGGATCTGCCCTTGTCATGCACCAGTGACAAGGGCAGATTTACAATGTGCAAAATAAAGGTCATAGTGTGTGTATGAATGTGTTTTGTTTTATTTCTTTATTTTGTTGTGCCTGCAGTGTGGTTGGTGTGTTTTTGGTTTTCTCTTAACGTCATTCTCCACAGTGTGTGGACATGCCCCCTCCTGCTGCTTTCTCCACGCACAACGGAATCTAAAACGAAAATCCAGAATATCACACTGTATGATTTTTAAATAATTAATTTGCATTTTATTGCATGACATAAGTATTTGATCACCTACCAACCAGTAAGAATTCCGGCTCTCACAGACCTGTTAGTTTTTCTTTAAGAAGCCCTCCTGTTCTCCGCTCATTACCTGTATTAACTGCACCTGTTTGAAGTTGTTACATGTATAAAAGACACCTGTCCGCACACTCAATCAAACAGAATCCAACCTCTCCACAATGGCCAAGACCACAGAGCTATGTCAGGGATAAAATTGTAGACCTGCACAAGGCTGGGATGGGCTACAGGACAATAGGCAAGCAGCTTGGTGAGAAGGCAACAACTGTTGGCGCAATTATTAGAAGTTCAAGATGACGGTCAATCTCCCTCGGTCTGGGGAACCATGCAAGATCTCACCTCGTGGGGCTTCAATGATCATGAGGAAGGTGAGGGATCAGCCCAGAACTACACGGCAGGACCTGGTCAATGACCTGAAGAGAGCTGGGACCACAGTCTCAAAGAAAATCATTAGTAACACACTACGCCGTCATGGATTTAATCCTGCAGCGCACGCAAGGTCCCCCTGCTCAAGCCAGCGTATGTCCAGGCCCATCTGAAGTTTGCCAATGACCATCTGGATGATCCAGAAGAGGAATGGGACAAGGTCATGTGGTCTAATGAGACGGAAATAGAGCTTTTTGGTCTAAACTCCACTCACCGTGTTTGGAGGAAGAAGAAGGATGAGTACAACCCCAAGAGCGCCATCCCAACCGTGAAGCATGGAGGTGGAAACATCATTGTTTGGGGATGCTTTTCTGCAAAGGGGACAGGACAACTGCACCGTATTGAGGGGAGGATGGATGGGGCCATGTATCGCGAAATCTTGGCCAACAACCTCCTTTCCTCAGTAAGAGCATTGAAGATGGGTCACGGTTGGGTCTTTCAGCATGACAACGACCCAAAACACACAGCCAGGGCCACTAAGGATTGGCTCCGTAAGAAGCATCTCAAGGTCCTGGAGTGGCCTAGCCAATCTCCAGACCTGAACCCAATAGAAAATCTTTGGAGGGAGCTGAAAGTCCGTATAGCCCAGCAACCTGAAGGATCTGGAGAAGGTCGGTATGGAGGAGTGGGCCAAAATCCCTGCTGCAGTGTGTGCAAACCTGGTCAAGAACTACAGGAAACATCTGATCTCTGTAATTGCAAAGAAAGGTTTCTGTACCAAATATGAAGTTCTGCTTTTCTGATGTATCAAATACTTATGTCATACAATAAAATGCAAATTAATTATTTAAAAATCATACAATGTGATTTTCTGGATTTTTGTTTTAGATTCCGTCACTCACAGTTGAAAAGTACCTATGATACAAATTACAGACTTCTACATGCTTTGTAAGTGGGAAAACCTGCAAAATCGGCAGTGTATCAAATACTTGTTCTCCCCACTGTAGATTTCCCCCCTAAATCGCTCCTCTAAACACGGAACGCAACTTTTGAGTTTTCTCTTCAGATTGTTTCCGTCTAAACATAGCCTAAAGCAGCGTAATTAGTGAGTCACTAATTTCAGGCTCAGAGCTGAATGCTAAATGTAGCCTCTTTTGCATTGCTTCATGCTATTCCTCCGTTCTGATTTACTGTGCGTTGTGTAGGACTTTTATGTCTCTGTCTGTGATGTCAACATCACTGGTTTCTCCATGGGCAGGTAACTGTCACAGTATTTGATGTTGACTTTAATTATGTGAAAAATGTTTAATGTTACTGTAGAAGCTACATTCCGGTGTCAAGACACTATACTATTTCATATACTGTATTTTTATACAGCAGAAAGGCCTTAGAAGCTGAGATTTTATTTTATGATCTTACTGTGAGAGAGAAAAGTTATTGTAAGACATGTATTGTCATACTTCTGTTAAAAATAACAATTTCCACTATACAATCACAGTTTAATAAAGGGCAGAACTCCTGATAACTGCTGTGGGCTTCTATGTCTCTGTCTGTGATGTGGACATGCCTATCCTGATTTGGTCTGGTTTCCCCATGTGCAGATGCAGATCCACATACACAACATAGTGAGACTGTCACAAAGGGAACCGTCACATCGACTTGAGCCTTCCTCAGGGTGTAGCGAAGGTAAGCTGAAAAGAGTAAAGGAAGCTAAAAAGAGAACAGAAGAGAGTAGCCGAGCTGCCACCAGACAGCTCTCTGTTGCAGAGAGTTTTGCAAAATAAAAAAGGGCAGGACAGCGAGCTGTCCTTCTTGTTGTTGGACTATTAAGTAATATAAGCTGGCTTGCTATGTCTTGTGTTGTTGCACCTTTTGCTGGTGGTTAGCAGAGTTGTTGACTTGCTAGATTTTGATTACAAGTAATGCAATCATAACAAATGCACATGTAGAGGTATCAATATAGTAGAAGTAAAAAAAATGACTGTGAAAATGTAGAGAGACAAATCGGAAAAATGTATGTTACACAATATTGCTTTAACTTGCATTGTTTCTCAGGTCCTAACTGAACACCAACCTGAGAGTTTGCAGTCTGCAGTGTGGACTCTTCAGTCCAGGAGACAACAGCTTCACTCCTGAATCCTGTAGGTCGTTGTTACTCAGGTCCAGCTCTCTCAGACTAGAGGACTTGGAGCTGAGAACTGAGAACATAGCTTCACAGCTTCTCTCTGAAAGGTCACAGCCACTCAGTCTGAAAAAGATTCAATAAAAAGTCAATCCAATAATTAACATAGGAAGAAAATAACCCCTCAGAGGGTGATACTTTTTAATTAAATGAACACCAACCTGAGAGTTTGCAGTCTGCAGTGTGGACTCTTCAGTCCAGCTGACACCAGCTCCACTCCTGAATCCTGCAGGACGTTGTTACTCAGGTCCAGCTCTCTCAAACTAGAGGACTGGGAGCTGAGAACTGAGGGCAAACCTTCACATCTTCTCTCTGACAATGTACAGCCACTCAACCTAAAAGAGATTCAATAGAAAGGCCATCCAATAATTAATGTATGAAGAAATAAAAACTTAGAGGTCATCATTTTCAAATAGCTGGGCACCAACCTGAGAGTTTCCAGTCTGCAGTATGGACTCTCCAACCCAGAGGACAGATGCTCCACTCCTGAATCCTGCAGGTCGTTGTCACTCAGGTCCAGCTCTCTCAGACTAGAGGTCTGGGAGCTAAGAACTGAGGACAGAGCTTCACAGCTTCTCTCTGACAGGTTACAGCTACTTAATCTGAAGAGGAATCAGCAACACATAAAAACACAGCTACAAACAAACAAATACAAATTCTAATTAAAGAAAAACTGCACTTAATCTGGACAGATCTGTGTGCATGTACAGAGCTTTGTTGGAGGCTTTGACCACTGGCAGCAGCCTCAGAAGAGCATTCTCTGAAGCAGAGTATTTCTTCAGGTCAAACACGTCCAGATCTTTTTCTGATGACAGTAAGATGAAGACCAGAGCTGACCACTGAGCAGGAGACAGTTCATCTGTGGAGAGACTTCCTGATGTCAGGGACTGTTGGATATCCTCCACCAGAGAACGATCATTCAGTTCATTCAGACAGTGGAACAGATTGATGCTTCTCTCTGCAGACAGACTCTCACTGATCTTTGTATTAACGTACTCAACTGTTTCCTGATAGGTCTGTGAGCTACTTCCTGTGTGTTTCATCAGACCTTGTAGGTGTTTCTGATTGGTCTGCAGTGAAAGACCCAGGAGGAAGCAGATGAACAGGTCTAGGTGTCCATTTGGACTCTGTAAGGCTTTGTCCATAGCACTCTGATGGAGATGTTTTATTTTAGGTTTGACTCTGAAGACATTAGGCAGCCGGGATTGTTTTTCTGACAGCAGATTGACTCCAGAGTTGATGAATGTCAGATGGACATGAAGTGCAGCCAGGAACTCCTGAACACTCAGATGGATAAAGCAGAACACCTTGTCCTGGTACAATCCACTCTCCTCTTTAAAGATCTGTGTGAACACTCCTGAGTACACTAAGGCTTCTCTGATATTGATGCCACACTCTGTCAGGTCTGATTCATAGAAGATCAGGTTGCCTTTCTGCAGCTGCTCAAAAGCAAGTTTTCCCAGAGACTCAATCATCTTTTTCGTCTTTTTATTCCAGTTTGAATCGGTCCCAGCTACTCCACCATATTTGATGTTCTTCAGTTTGGACTGCACCACCAGGAAGTGGATGTACATTTCAGTCAGGGTCTTGGGCAGCTCTCCTCCAGCTCTGATTTTCAATACCTTATCCAGAACTGTAGCAGTGATCCAGCAGAAGACTGGGATGTGGCACATGATGTGGAGGCTTTGTGATGTCTTGATGTGGGAGATAATTCTGCTTGCCTGCTCCTTGTCTTTGAATTGCTTCCTGAAGTACTCCTCCTTCTGTGGGTCAGTGAACCCTCTGATCTCTGTCACCATGTCAACACACTCAGCAGGGATCTGATTGGCTGCTGCAGGTCGTGTGGTTATCCAGAGGCGAGCAGAGGGAAGCAGATTCCCTCTGATGAGGTTTGTCAGCAGCACATCCACTGAGGTGGCCTCTGTAACATCAGTCAGGATCTCAGAGTTGTGGAAGTCCAGAGGAAGTCGACACTCATCCAGACCGTCAAAGATGAACACAACATGGTACTCTTCAAACCTGCAGATTCCTGCTTCTTTGGTTTCACTGAAGAAGTGATGAACAAGTTCCACTAAGCTGTACTTTTTCTCTTTCAGCACATTCAGCTCTCTGAAAGTGAATGGAAATGTGAACTGGATGTCCTGGTTGGATTTGCCTTGAGCCCAGTCCAGAGTGAACTTCTGTGTTAAGACTGTCTTCCCAATGCCAGCCACTCCTTTTGTCATCACTGTTCTGATTGCTTCATCTCTTCCAGGTGGGGCTTTAAAAATGTCTTCTTGTTTGATTGTTGTTTCTGGTCTGTCTGGTTTCCTGGATGCTGTTTCAATCTGTCTGACCTCATGTTCTTCATTGACCGCTGCAGTCCCTTCATCTGTGATATAGATTACCGTGTAGATCTTATTCAGAAGGGTTGGGTTTCCTGCTTTTGCAATCCCCTCAAAGACACTCTGCAACTTCTTCTCCAGGTTGGACTTGAATTTAGGGCGGCATACTGCAACACGAGTTTCTGAACAACCTAACAAAAAAACATCAAATTAAAATCAGAAAATCTAACATTTAAGGCTGTATCAGTTTTAAGAAAAACAGCCCTTGATCTGATTAGATAAGATTAGATTCAACTTTATTTTCATTGTACAAGTACAAAGACAACAAAATGCAGTTTGCGTTCATCCAGAAGTGCAAAAAAAGCAGAAAAAGTGCAATGTGATATTCAAGTGTAAACAGGTTGTGCATAGAACCATGAAATATATTGCAGTGCTATAAGAGCATAAGAAATATGCCTATGTAATATGAGCAATGTAAAAACAACATTTGCAGATATGTGCAGTGCAGTAGTAGTGACAAATGATATAGATATATGCAGTGTATTAGCAGAATATATAATAGAAATAAAAAAGAAATAAGAACAGAATATAAATGGATATTCTGTACAAAACATATAGAAATATGTACAGTATGTACAGCTATGTGCAGTGTGTTAACATAAGAGTAGTAGAATCAGTGTAAGATGCAAATGTGTGCAGTTTAGTTACAGCACAGATTGGAAATATACACTTGTCACATTTTGCCTCCATTTCCTCTTTCCATCATGATAAATCTGTTAAAATTGTCTTACTGCTCTTCAGACGATCAGCCAGCTCCTCCTGCTTCATTCTCCTCAGGAAGTGCAGTGTGATCTTCAGAAATGCCTCGCTGCTGCTCCTCCTCTGCTCTTCATCCTCACCGTCCAACACATCTTCATCTTTCCTCTGACTCTCTAAGCATTCTGGGTAATCTGGACTCAGAACCTTCTGAAACTTCTTCAGCTTGTTCTTTACAAAAGTGACAATGTTTTCCTCCAACAGCTGGAACAGAATGATAAAAGTTTAAAAAGATACAAAATTAGTTTAAAGAACTCAACATGTGATTCATCTATCAGTGTGAAGGCCTGCTGGTTTGAAAAGAGCAGCATGGAGACTATTGGGATCTGAATGGTAGTTTATGATTTAATCTGTAGTTAATAATGAAAAGTTCCTTTTAATATGTCCACACCATAAATATGGAGTCCAGGTCTGTTTGCTGCTGCAGGGCAGACTGACCACAGAGGCCCTCTGATCTCTCCTGGTGAACTCTGTAGAGAAAACATCAAGTGTAAGAGCATGTAATGATCTGTGCACAGTCCCGGTGATGACAAAATGGCAACTCCGGCTCTTGAGGTAGCACAATGGAGTGTTATGTTATGTGGTTCAGGACAATAGTTTAGATGCATACATGGACGTTGTTTTGGTGACTGGGAAGGACTGTATATTTTTGGCTGGTCTTAAAAGGTTGTGGCCACCAGGGGGCATTGATCAGAATGCAGACAAGATGTTTCTTGTGTTTTATTGGAATAAAGGTTTAAGGCTGCATCTAATTTCTCTGTCTTACCCCTTCCCCCTTCCCCTTAGTTTTGTGCGTTCACGTGAGAGTAAGGGTTTATTCCAATACTCATTTTGATCAAGGGGTAGGACTAAGGGGAAGGGGTATATAAGTACAAGAAATCCAGGTATGCGTTCCGGAGAGCTATGAACAGTGCAAAGTAGTCTGGATCAATAGAAGTATATTTCCAGGATAATTGCCAGACATCATGTGTGTGCGCTTCACCTTCTGATCTCTGTGTTGCCGTTATCCAAATCCCTTTGATACGGAAAACAACAACACATTACAAGCTTGCAAACTACAAGCTGAAAATTACAAGTTTTCAAAAAACTAAGATTGTGCAACACGGCAGGCCTCCTTGGTTCTTTTGGGGAATGATTGTAAAAATTTACAAAGAATGTTTACGGCATTTCCTCTCTAACTGGGACGTTTTGGGACTGATGTGGACGAAGTATACACAGAGATACACTGGTATGTTTAATCATGCTATTTAAATAGCTCACGTTACTTCATTGTGTCAACAGTTAACTTGATTTAATATTGTATGTGGCGTTTTCTTTTGCGGGGTGCAAATGTTCCACCAAAACAAGTTCCTTCCTGAAACTATTTAGCAGAGTAAGTAAGTAAGTAAATTTTATTTATACAGCGCTTTTCACAGACAAGGTCACAAAGTGCTTTACAATGTGCATAGACAATACAATATGGTAAAAATAGTCAATAGAATAAGATACAAGTACAACAGAATCAATTTTCAAATAAATAAAACACATAGGCTACCCAAAAGCTAGCCTGAACAAGTGAGTCTTCACTTATCCCTTAAAAGAATCCACATTCTCAGCAAACCTAATGCTAGTTGGTAAGGCATTCCAGAGTCTGGGCGCCATAGCCTCAAATGCTCTGTCCCCACGTTTTCAGACGAGTGCCTGGCATGACTAGCAGATTTTGATTAACAGACCTGAGAGACCGAGATGGAGTGTGTAAATGAATTATGTTGGCAAGATAGTCAGAGGCCTGACCATGCAGAGCCCTGTAGGTTATGGTCAGAATTTTGAATTGGATCCTGTAAGTTACAGGAAGCCAGTGAAGGGAGCAGAGTAAAGGGGTGATATAAGTACGCTTGTTTGATCTTGTAAGAAGCCTAGCAGCAGCATTTTGAATGGACTGCAGGCGGGGAAGGACAGATTTATTGACTGAGGAGAAAAGTGAATTGCAATAGTCAATACGGGAGGAAATGAAAGCATGGATGAGCATCTTCAGTTCTAATTGAGAGACCACAGCCCTTAATTTGTTAATATTGCGTAAATGGAAAAAACAGGATTTGGTCAATGATTTGATGTGAGTGTCAAAAGATAGGGATTTGTCAAATATCACCCCAAGGTTCCTTAGACTGGGCCGGACCGCCGATGACAGAGTTCTTGTTCTGCCTGATCAGAGGAATAGCACTGTCTGGTGCTATGATTAAAACCTCAGTCTTGTCTGGATCAGCTGCAAAAAGCTTTCAGCCATCCAGTTGTTTATGGCGTCAATGCAATCTAGAAGCCTAGTAAGCTTTGATGTCTCATTTTGCCTAAAAGTAAAATGGAGTTGAGCCACCGTCGCTGCCTCTGGAGCTTAGCTTCGCCCAAGTCCATTGTGATTGGTTAAAAGAAAAGCAAACAACTCAACCTCCTATCCCAGCATATATATGTGGGATAGCCAGACTTTACTCCACAGCGCTGTGGACATATGTCTGGCAATTCGAGAATAAGTGCATTGAGACAATACAGGGATAATGTGGACTCTAATTACCAGGGCTCCAACACCAGGAACATGTGGTCTGGACTAAGAACCATCACAGACTACAAGACAAAACCAGCAATGCTTAGGTAACCAGGACATGATGGCCAAGCTCTTAATGTGTGTGCTGATCAACTGGAAAATGTCTTCATAGACATTTACGACCTCTCAATGCTCCAGTCTGTAGTCCCCACATGATTCAAGAAGACCACCAAGGGCGGACTGGCCATTGGGAGGTTCGGGAGATTTCCCGAACGGCTGGTCCACCCTGATGTCAGTTACAATCCTGGACGTATTAAAACAGGTGACGGTTCAGCTCTCAGCCATGAAATGGGCTGGCTGTCACATCTGCAGCAGCACAAAACGGAGCTCCTGCCCAGCCATCAATCTGGGCCAGTTTAATTGCATCAATTTAGAGGGGGATGCGAGCGGCCAAACAGCCCGCCCCTTCCAACTTGGACTGTTCCTCTTTTTGTGAAATCTGATTGGCTCAGCCATACCCTCGGCCGTGTCACCTCCCTCTGAAGTTAAACAGAATCGTTGGTTACTCAGAGAAAACTGAAAATGTCAGAACGAAAAAAAAAGTGATGGTGGAGATGAGAGAAATGGCCGAGAGGAAAGGCCAAGGTTAGTACTGTCAGTGAGAGCAGCACAGATGAAGCAGGACCAGGACCCAGCAGAAGAGACATGACTGGTGGGACGTTTGGCAATATTACGTGTGCATTAGGTCAAAGCGGGTTTGAAATGGAATATGCATTTATTATGCTATTATAACAATGACATCCTAAACTTAATATATGCCAATAATTCTAGTCTATCACAAGAGGAGGAGGACAGGCAGGAGGAGTATAGAGCAGGAGGAACCAGCACAGAAACAGTGAAAGGTACAAGTCCAGTGTGCAGGGCTGCATCACTGGGTTGTTTTGGTCTCTTTTTGTAATGTTATTATTACTACTATTAAAATTACTTCCAAAAAAGGTTCTGATCTGGTTTATTGTTATTTCTTTAAACCAATCACAATCATCTTGGGTGGTGCTAATCTGGCTGGTGGTTCTGGTCCTGGTATCACTGGCAATCAGATCAAAATCACATTTTGTGGCATTGCCAAACCTAGACCATGAAGCTCTGAGAGAGTCAGATAACAGAATAACAAAGTTTTAAATTCTTACCTTTCATCAACAGCTTGTCCAGCTTTAATATGACGACCCATAGACCAGTCACTCTTCATGGACACACAGCTGGGTTCAGGTCCAGGTTTCTGTTGCTGCATTCTGATACAAACAAAGACAGTGGATGAGTAACTATTCACCAAAATGTATTCTAATGAAATATGCTGTCTGATCTCAGTTAATAATCAATTGTTGGATCTTTTCTGACTAATACAGTTAGTAGTTAAATATTCATACACATATACTGTATACTCAGTGTGAATCCTGATGGTTAAGTGATGTGAGTGTTGAGCTCTAACATGGAGAAGAGTCCATCATCATCTCACCTCTGAGCTTTGGTCTGGCTGTCATAGTCCCCACACAGAGTGGTTTTAGAGGGAGGGGCTCCCTCCTCTCTGTCCTTACACTGACTCATAGCAGAGTCCACACCTGCTGGGAGAGATGACCTCTGTTACTATAACAAGCTTTTCATCACAGGACACATAGTCTCAAATTCCTCTCCAACATGTCACAAATAGTGTAGAAAACAGTGAATCAGCTCTTTCCATCCGACACACTGAGCAGGTCCATCGAAGGACTCACAGTCTCTGGGACAGTTGACACATGGACCGTGTAAACAGCTTTCAGTCAAACCAAGTCTGTCTCAGTGTTGGAAGATGGCTGTGTTTTAGTTACATTAAATGTATCACCAAGTGTCCGACCAGTTATTACACTTGCATTTTCCACTCTCTTACACACACAAACACATATACATGCCCTTCCTGACACTCACATAGTCTTTGAGTGCACAGATCAGATGGTAGTGCAACTTAGCTCAACTCCACGCCAACCTAGGTGCTGCATTATCAATTTTATACCTTATGACTGCAACGTACACTCACCTAAAGGATTATTAGGAACACCTGTAAGATTTCTCGTTAATGCAGTTATCTAATCAACCAATCACATGGCAGCTGCTTCAATGCATTTAGGGGTGTCATCCTGGTCTAGACAATCTCCTGAACTCCAAAGTGAATGTCGGAATGAGAACAAAAGGTGATCTAAGCAACTTTGAGCGTGGCATGGTTGTTGGTGCCAGACGGGCTGGTTTGAGTATTTCACAATCTGCTCAGTTACTGGGATTTTCACGCACAACCATTTATAGGGTTTACAAAGAATGGTCTGAAAAAGTAAAAACATCCAGTATGCTGCAGTCCTGTGGGCGAAAATGCCTCGTTGATGCTAGAGGTCAGAGGAGAATGGGCCGACTGATTCCAGCTGATAGAAGATCAACTTTGACTCAAATAACCTCTCGTTACAACCGAGGTATGCAGCAAAGCATTTGTGAAGCCACAACACGCACAACCTTGAGGCTGATGGGCTACACCAGCAGAAGACCCCACCGGGTACCACTCATCTCCACTAAAAATAGAGAAATGAGTCTACAATTTGCACGACCTCACCAAAATTGGACAGTTGAAGACTGGAAAAATGTTGCCTGGTCTGATGAGTCTCAATTTCTGTTGAGACATTCAGATGGTAAAGTCAGAATACGTAAACAGAATGAGAACATGGATCGGTCATGCCTTGTTACCACTGTGCAGGCTGCTGGTGGTGGTGTAATGGTGTGGGGAACGTTTTCTGGGCACACTTTAGGCCCCTTAGTACCAATTGGGCATCGTTTAAATGCCACAGCCTACCTGAGCATTGTTTCTGACCATTTCCATCCTTTTATGACCACCATGATTCTGATTGCTACTTCGAGCAGGATAATGCACCATGTCACAAAGCTTGAATCATTTCAAATTGGTTTCTTGAACATGACAATGAGTTCATTGTACAAAAATGCCACCCACAGTCACCAGATCTCAACCCAATAGAACATCTTTGGGATGTGGTGGAAATGGAGCTTCGTGCCCTGGATGTGCATCCCACAGATCTCCATCAACTGCAAGATGCTATCCTCTCAATATGGGCCAACATTTCTAAAGAATGCTTCCAGCACCTTGTTGAATCAATGCCACCAAGAATTAAGGCAGTTCTGATGCGAAAGGGGGTCAAACACGGTATTAGTAGGGCGTTCCTAATAATCCTTTAGGTGAGTGTATGCTTAAGTTTATAAGAATCTCAACTCTCATGGCTTCCCTCACCATCTTGAACTCTTATGTGGTGTAGCCACCTGCATAGTTACATTGCCATCTTCCTCATTCTCACTCTCGCACGCACACACCTGCATGTTCACACACACACACACACAGACACACACGCACACACACGTAATTTTACTTTGATATTTTAAGTACATTTAGCTTACTAACAAAGTAATTTGACATTGTGTATTGATACTTTTACTGCAGTGCAGAATTATCTTATGGTAATTCTGTAATGCAGTTAAAGTACAAACAACTCACTGTCAAAGTACAACTGGTTAATAGATCAATTGTACCACGGCCAAGTTGATCAGAGCTGTACGACTAGTTTTGACACTCCCTGTTTTTCACTGATGTGAACTCAGAGAACATTCTGCTGTTGTTTTGACCTGAGAACTACCAACAGTAATACATGCTAATCATTCATGCAACATTTCTTCTGTCCAGTCAAACCGATTGGATCAAAGTGATTCTGTTCATCAACCATTTCCAGATTCCTCTGGTCAGATTCTCACCTGCTGAAGTCTCTTCAGATCACTTTACAGAAACTTTCCTCCTTCATGTGTTGAGGAAACACTGGGAGAGAAGAAGCTGCTCATTGTCCCTCATCAGTCCTGGTGTCGATGTGCATTTGATCTTAAGACAACGTCACAGTTCATAACTTCAGAGTCAAGGAGACCACAGAACCAGTCCAACCTGTTCACAAACCCAGTCAGTGTAAGAGAAGTCCCCCATCAGATGATGGAGTTCTACTATCTGTCCACTAGATGGAGCTAACTGACCATCTAATGAGCTAAAGATCAGAGGTCTCATTTATAAAACTGTGCGTAGGATCCTTACTTTGAGTGGACGTGCGCCCAAAAGCCCAAATTGGTGTATGCCGAAAAAAAGTCAGATTTATAAAACCGTGTGTACGCACACCTGTAAGCAATGTTCCCTTTATAAATCACAGATTGACTACAAGTGTGCGTACGTGGATCAGCCTCTTATCCCGCCCTGTACACGCTCATTTTTAACCATAAATAGTCAATGTAAAGCACCTAGTGAATGCTGATCAGTATGTTAATGACCCTGGCAGTTGTTCTTTCGTTACACTGAATCATGCCGAATCATGACGACTGGCAGAGAAAAACAAACAAAAACAAAAACAAAAAACTCTCAGACGCTTGGGAATTGCTGCCAATTGAATAATAATTTCGGCCTGTTGTCGCACAGTGTAGGGAAACCGGATCTATTGACTACCTTTATTAATAAAATCTTCCAAAACAGCAGGCATTACGGCACTCGGGGACAGCTCCGATTTACCAGATGTATATAATAAGATTTAACAGAACTATACGTTATATCCAAACAAGCCTTAGTGATGAAGTTGAAGATTATATATAAAATGTATTTAAAAAAAACACTGTCTGACATTTCCCTCTGGAAACGGACGGTTTCACCCAGAGTGGCGAGGACCTGTATTTGGACCGGTGTTGTGACGAAAAAAAACTGCCTGCCGAAATACGACTGCACGCTGCTAGAGGGCAATGTTGGTCAGTCTAAATAGTTATGTGCACCAATATTAACCAGGTCACTTTTGAAGGGCTTCAGCCCCAAATGTTTTTATTGTAGCCCCGAATGTCATTAGCCTAGTTGTTTTAAGCAACACAAAGTTTAAGTTCCCGTGTTGCCGTGACGTTAGCAGTCTACATGGTTCAGGCTCAAACTCACGGAGCTCTGGAGCAGACCCGTGCGTCGCTTTGTGTGTGTGTGTTCTGTATATAAAATGTAGGCCTAATAATGTAAATGTAATAAATGTGACTGAGGTCTACTAAAAGTCCTGAAAAGTTTGAAAAAAATACAGAAGCCAATTGTGTGATTGTCAGACGTTGCTGTCCTGAGTTAGGGGGGGGCAGTCGTATTTTGGCAGGCAGTCTTTTTTTGGCACAACACCTGTAACGTACTCGTATGACAGCGTGCATGGACCGACGCTTTGTGACTAGCATATAATGACTAGCAAGCACTTTCTTACCGCTGCCGCCGTACGGTATCTTCCTTGAACATATTGAGAATGAGGACATACGTCATGGTAGCTTGCTGTCATGTCACGATTTGGGAGATGCCTGAGCCCGTCCACCATTTTGGCATACCTACACTATTCGTAGCCAGGGGCAACAGTGTACAAGCGAGCGACACAGAGACGGACCTGGAAAGACCTCAAGGAATTATTATCACGGTATTTAAATGGAGAAATCACGAGAAAATTAGAAGAAATTGAGAAGAAGGCAGCAAAAGAAAAGTGCTCTCACAGGGAGAAACTTACTACCAGCGCCAAGCAGAGGTATTTAGAGTAGCTGGCTGATATTAACAACCCATACGAGCTGCCTGCAGCAGAATGGGACAGAGACCTAGACTCTTTACCACCTTGTACCTACATGGAAATGATTAACTACTTGGTTGTTGGCATCAGTTATTACACTACACAAGAATTCAAAAGCTTTAAATCCTTGGAAAGCTACGAGACATTCTGCTGCGGCTGGGTGCAAGACTTGGCCATCTACAAGCCCACAAACACAGAAAACATCGTTGTACTGGCAAAAGTATGTTGCTTCCCCTTTTGTATGTTAATGAGTTTTAATGTGGGGGGTGTAACATTGTAGGTTTATGTGTTGGGGACTTAGAAGTGGACAGACTAGTTCTGGTTAGACTAAGGTCATAAACAGTGTGAGTGCAGAGGGTGTAGTAAGTAAGTGTGTAAATGTGATCCAGGCCAGGCTGCAGGAAATTTGAAGTGTATAACTTGAAATAAAATGTGACCTTTGTCATATATGTTATTTACTGTTTCTCTAATTTATTTACCTCTTTTATTTAACAGGTCATGCGTTCACGGCAGCTCAGCGAGCCTCCTCTCACACCATGGGTCATCCTTTCACCATCAGGACAAGTGTGTTCAGCCCACTGCACATGCATGGCTGGTGTAGCTGACTCATGCACCCATGTTGGAGCCCTGCTCTTTATGGTTGATGCCTGTGTTTGGTTGAAGGAAAAGGCCACAGTCACTGATGAACATGCCTACTGGATTCTGCCAAGCATCGACAAAGTCCATCCAGAGGTTGGCCACAGCATCGACTTCACATCTGCTGCTGCCACACGCAGGTCTCTAAACAGACGCATTGATGGGGAGACCCACACCAGTCCTACGTTGAGAACACGTGCATCCAAAATAACAAAGAAAACACCCACACCAACACCACACAAGCTGGAAACATTCTACAGGGATCTCAATAACACAGGCACAAGATCAGCCATTTTGAGTATGCTAGCAAAATACTGTGAGGAATTTAGAGACCCTTTTCTGCCCATCAGAAGCTTACAGTCTCTGGCAAATGTTTGTGACACTAGCCTCGATAGGAGTGACCTGTCAGCGCTGCAGAAGCACTGCCTGGCCATAGGAACCATCGCTGATATGTCAGAGGAACAGGCAGTGCAGATTGAGAGCACACCTCGTCACTTTGGTTTGCAACACGGGCAGGCAGAATCACGGCCTCCTCAATGCATAGTGTCTATGCAACAGACGTCAGCTCACCAGCTCTCTCCACCATAAAGAGGGTTTGTTACCCTACGCGCGGGCCATGAACAGTAGCCACCAGTTGGGGTATCAAACACCAGGAGACAGCGAGGCAGGCATACACCGCCCAAACAAAAGAAGAGCACATAAATCAACAAGTGTAAACTTGTGGGTTTTTTGTCAACCTGGCCTTCCCACAAGTAGGAGCATCACCAGATGCCATTGTGAGTTGCACCTGTTGTGGGAAAGGCTGCATTGAAGTGAAATGCCCTGCAAAGTACAAGGACTGCACAATCCTTGAGGCATGTTCATCAGATGACCACAGCTTCTCATGTGGTTGATGGTCAGGTGCATCTCAAAAAGAACCACCAGTACAGGTCCAGACCCAACTATTTGTTACAGACAGTGCGTACTGTGACTTTGTGGTGTGGACATTGGAGGACTGTGTGATTCTACGCATAACTCCAGACACTTTATTTTGGAATGCACGGCTTCAGAGTTCTTCCTGAAGGTGGCTCTCCCTGAACTCGTGGTGTGATATTTCACATTACCACCTACCTCTCAAGCATCGTTTGTCCCCAGTGTGCTATGGCCACAACAGCCACTGGCAGTGCGTGGAAAGAGGCCAAGAAAGCAGCCTGCCAAAAAAGACAATGCATCCAAGACAAATGAGTCAGTGTGGTGTCTCTGTGCTGGACCAGAGAAAGGTAAAATGGTGGCATGTGACAACCAGAACTGTACAGTAAAGTGGTATCATTTCCATTGTGTGGGGCTTGTGGACACCCCTTCTGCTGACACTCCTTGGTTTTGCCCTTCTTGTGCAGATTAGTGTTTGATTGTACATCTATGCACATTACATTAATGCAAATAATTCGGAAGTCCAGTGTAATACTTCACTCTATTGTAATCACCACTCAGAAAGTTTTCATTCATCCAGTACTCTTCAAGCTCCTCCTTCAGCTTTCTGTTTTACTCCAAAAGACAGATGATAACACCTCGTCTAGATGTGCAGAGTGCACACTCCTATTCCGGGGATGGCGGCTCCTGGTGCTGTGCCGGAGATGGCGGCTGCTGGTGCGGATGGTCATGATGCTGTGCCAGCGGCGGCGCTTACTCCTGGTGCTGCACTGGGGATGCCGTCTGGTCATGATGCTGTGCCAGCGGCGGCGCTTACTCCTGGTGCTGCACTGGGGATGCCGTCTGGTCATGATGCTGTGCCAGCGGCGGCGCTTACTCCTGGTGCTGCACTGGGGATGCCGTCTGGTCATGATGCTGTGCCAGCAGCGCCGCTTGCTCCTGGTGCTGCACTGGGGATACCGTCTGGTCATGATGCTGTGCCAGCAGCGCCGCTTGCTCCTTGTGCTGCACTGGGGATGCCGTCTGGTCATGATGCTGTGCCAGCGGCGGCGCTTGCTCCTGGTGCTGCACTGGGGATGGCAGCAGGTCCTGTTGCTGCGGCAGCAACAGCTGCTCCTGGTGCTTGGACCTGCGCTTTGCTTGCCGCTGAAATCTCGCTTCATCTGTTTTCTTAACATCAATGTGGCCTAACCACAAAGATGGTTTCCAGTCAGATTGGTTCTCAAACATCTCATAAGATGGTTTACCTAGAACAGAATAATTTGAATTAGATTATGAACAACCAGGAAACAGTTTTTATTTATTTTTTTATTTATCCTTTATTTTACCAGGTGATGTCCCATTGAGATAGTCAAATCTCTTTTACAAGGGAGCCCTGGAGCAACAGTACACAAGTTACACAGAATCACAAAAACAAACACAGCAAACAAAAAACTGATTTACAGTACATATTAAACAATTTAAAATAACATAAAAAGGCTTATTGAAAACATGTGCATTGTTCAAATTTCGTTTGTTTAAGTAATTGTTTGAAATGTTTAAGTGGGATGAGAACAGAAAGCTTCAAAACATTTTGGAGTAAATTCCAACACCAAGGAGCAGCATAACTAAAAGCAGTCTTGCCAAATTCTGTTGTTACACATGGGATATTCAGAGCCAAAATGTTAGCGGAGCGTAGATTGTAAAGGTGATGATTCCTGGTCAACAGACTAGTAAGATAACTGGGTAAAGTACCATTAATTGCTTTAAAAATAAAAAAGTGCCAGTGGAACCATCTACGCAGACCTAAAGAGCTAAAACCAGTTTCCTCATAAAGACGACAGTGATGAGTGCGTGACTTGGCATTAGTAATGAAACGTAAGGCACCATGGTAGACTGTGTCAAGTGTGTGCAGCGTGGTAGAGGCAGCATGCATGTAAATAACATCCCCATAGTCTAAGACTGGTAGGAAAGTGACACTGATCAATTTCTTCCTAGCTTGGGTAGTAAAACAGGATTTATTCCTAAAATGAAAACCAAGCTTCACTTTCAGTTTTCTCACTAATTTTTCAATATGAACCTTGAAGGTTAGATTTTCATCAATCCACAAACCAAGATATTTATAAGAAAAATTTTCAACGCACTTCTCATCTAGTGTGGAAATGGCTAGAGGGGTTGATGCGGGTACAGTCCGAGACTTTGTGAACTGCATCACTTTAGTTTTACCAGCGTTTAATACCAGTCTAAGTTCAATGAAGATGGTCTGTAATAAATTAAAAGACTGCTGTAGTGATTGATAAGCTTGAGCTAGAGTAGGTGCGGAACAATATAGTACTGTGTCGTCTGCATAGAGGTGTATTTTGCCTATATCTGCTACAGAGGCAATGGTGTTAATGTAAATAGTAAATAGAATTGGACCAAGGATAGACCCTTGAGGGACACCTCGCCGGACCCCCAGCGGGACAGAACTATGCCCATCGACAACTACAGTCTGTGTTCTGTTATCAAGATAGTTTCTGAACCAGTCTACTGCCTTAGTGCCCAAGCCAATGCCCCGGAGCCTCTTGAGGAGGATACAATGATCGACTGTGTCAAAGGGCTTTGATAAGTCAATAAACAGGGCAGCACAGCTCATCTTATGGTCAAGGTCACAGATGATGTCATTAAGCACCTTGGTAGCTGCAGTAATGGTACTATGCTTGGCCCTAAAGCCTGACTGTTCCAGGCAAAGTATGTAATGATTTTGCAGGAAGCCCTTAAGTTGGGTATTTACTAAAAACTCTAGGACCTTTGCAAGCACAGACAGTTTAGAAATTGGGCGATAATTATCGAGAATGGCGGGGTCCCCCCCTTTCAGCAGGGGCAACACATGGGCAGATTTCCAAACATCTGGTAAGTCATTTGAAGACAAAGACAGGTTAAAAATGTATGTAATAGGTTCCACTATGATATGTGCTGATAATTTTAGTAAACCAGGATCTAGGCCATCAGGACCGGCTGATTTCCTAGTATCAATTTCCTTAAGAGCCTTAAGCACTGCAGATGAGGGAATGAATTCAAAATCAAATCCCTCACTGACCAGAGAAGCAGGTGAATTGTATTGGAGGGGTAAGGAGACATGGCCATGTGAGACCTTTTCCGGTCTTGATAGCTACAGTGCTAAGAATAAGTGAATACACCCAATAATCAAAATCATCTTTAGGACATCATCACATACCCTTCATGTGTGTAGTATGGTGATGTTTCCTCTTTTTTTTAATTAAGGCATTAGCTCAATTTCCAAAAGAGGATTTTTTTATTCCTCTTTTTAGTCAACTTTAGCATTGGTGTATTCCCTTATGGTTAGCACTGTAGTTAGTTATCAGGCTAAGCAATAACGTTAGGTGCACTTCGTGGCTTTAAGAGCCGACAACACAAACACATTTACAGAGAACTTATTCGAATGAAAATGCAGAGAACACACTCTCATCGACTGGAAGATGCGGTTGAAAGTAATGTCCTTTCTTCTAATTGCAGCCACCCAAGAAATCCGACGTCTCATTGTCACATCGGACACATGCTCTCCTTCGTGCTTTTTCCATGTAGGGATACGAAAAAAACTGTAACACATGGTTCCTACGCTTTCCACGAAAATCGTGTGTGGAACTGAAGCTGTTTTTTACACAGCAGAGTGTTCCAGGCATTCTAAAATAATGAATCTAGTCTTCTAGTTTCTGAAAAACTGAATTGCAACAAAGACCTCCGCAATCAACACAAACAATGAACATGAGCAGTTCAAAATGGCAGAAGAGGGAGCTCTGTGGGCGGGGCGCTGTGCCGTGACATCTCCTCATTCGTGCTAAACGGCTTCCTGTCTCCACCCGTTTCGTCTTGTCCTCTATTCATGCCCAGCGCCATTTGTTTTTAACTCCTTTCTCAACTAAAGCGGTTTCTACAATGCTCCATGTTTGATAAACTTTGGCTCCATTTTTTTAGCCACGTTACCACGGAGACTACACTGCACCCTCGCTTTTTGGCAAAGACCCACCCTACTTTGCATCCGATTAGCTAGAACTTCTTTCATTGGTAGGTGGAAGTTCGATGATTGGTTAAACCCAGCGCATCAAAAACGAATCCCATGTGGACTTTTTAATGTATTTAAAACCCTATCTGGCACCAGGCCCGGGTACTTTAAGCCCTGCGTTAGTTAGAGCTGGTTCCTCTCATATGATTGGAATATTAAACCGCATGCAAGTTCCTAATTTTTCTTTTTTTTTCCCTCATAGCCACACGCCGGAGATCCGGCACAGTGCTGGAATACTTTAAGCCCTGGTCAACTGATGAATGAAATCATGATATGATCAAATGAACAAATGATCACCCTCAAGATGAAAGGTATAGATTTTATTAAAAGCATTTAGAAACATTAGACTATATGATGATTGTTTATAGAAACATTTGTTTTCCAAATTTTAAATATATTACAATATGATTCAAAATATAAAGGACATAATAGTAACCAATAACAGTTCATTATTTTTTAATGTTCCATATCATGAAGAGTTTTTAGTCCAACAGTTCAAATGTTGATAATCATACAGATGAAATCAGATGAATGTTTCTGTGTTTGAGTCTCAGATCTGCTTCACAGTGCAGAGTGTGTGTGATAGTGAACAGACTGAACTTTGATTTCAGCAGCTGATCTTCAGTCAGTGTTTCTGTCCAAAGGAGAGACTCTCAGTTCTGCAGAGGACACAGAGACACTGAGGAACCAGCAGGCCAGACAGCAAACCCAGGATAAAGAGGTTGAGTGAATGTGGTGTTGAAGGTGTGGAGGTGGATCAGTGAGTCAGAGGAGACTGTGTAGAAGGACAGAGAGCCAGCAGGACAGTCCACATACACTGCTACTCTGTCAGAAGATGGGGAGGGGATGGATGTGTTTCTCATATTGTGACAGACAGAGTAACCATCTTCATCAGAGCAGTGCAGTCTCCAGGACTGATCATTCCCTCCAAACATAGTCATGACTGTTTCCTCTCCTGCTGATTCCTCTGTAACTCACTGCTATATCAACCCCTCCTCTCCTCTCGACCTCCCAGTAACAGCGACCAGTCAGACCATTTCTACACAGCAGCTGAGCCCAGTGGTCAAATCTGTCTGGATGACGAGGATATGACTGATCCTCCTCCACACATGTCACCTTCCTGTTGTTGTCAGACAGTTTGAGTATTCTCTCTGTTGTGTTTGTGTCCAGTTCCAGTTCACAGACATCTGGTGGAGAGAACAAGACACAATACAGCTGCAGGTTATCATCTGATGATTTATTAACAACTTTACTGACAATAACTGAAAGAAAATCATTCAAACGTTCATTTCATATTCAGCTGTGAGTGATGTTTAACAATCCAGTTCTAACAACATGAACGGTTAGTGAACATGAGAGTCAACATGTCAACAATGTTCAGCTTCTTGTCCTCGTGTTGACCCGATGATGACAGCTGATGATCCAAATCTAGAAACATGAACTGAATAAAGTCTCACTAATAAAACGGTCACATCTTCTTCTACTGCAGCACAAAGCAGCTCTGAACCATCTGCTTTCTAAAACTGGTATTAGCTGATGTTTACATTATAGAAATACCAGTTTATGTATGAAAAATGAGTATTTATGGTATGTTTGTGTCTGTCGTATATCTGATACCAGGTCTCCCATCAGGGAGGAACTAGAAAATACATCTACCTCAACTCACTTTATTCACCTTTTAAACATCTTTGTGACATTAATTATGCCGTGTTGTGTTTATGAACTGTGACTTTTTTCAATGAAAAATACATTTCCCATAATGCTTTGTTTTGAAGTGAAGTGTAATGTATTTTCAGTGGAGTAATCTAAGTGAATTATTTTCTGTATAGCTACACTCCTAGCCAATCAGATGCCTTTGTTGGGGAGTAGAAAAGAAAGGAGGAAGTCAGAGAGGAGATGTAGAGCAGAGGAGAGAAAAACTAAGTTTAATGTCCAGCTGACTCATGTTTGGAGACTAATGGACTTTCAACGTTTTGGCACAAGTATCATTTTTGCAGCTAACAGTCATGTGCAGCTCTCAGTTTGGTAACTTGTTATTCCGTAGTTTGAAGTGAAGTTCAGGCAGGTTAGCTGTGTTTTTGTTTTCACTAGCTTTGGAAAAGTGTTAACTGTTGACATCAGCTGTAAACACCAGCCTCAGCTTTCACCGAGGACCGGGAGAAACCAGGACTTCACTGGAGGACTAGGGCGGTGGCCGCGCCAGAGATTTTCTTTTGCTGATGCTATTGCGGGTTGCTCAATGCACTATGGGGTTGCTCTATGTGAGGGTGCTCTGAAATTTAGAGTTTCCCTTGACACACATAGCATACACACACACGCAGGTACACACCCACCTCTGCCACGGTTTACTAGGCAAGCGAGCGAGAGAGATTGATTTATGATTTTTAACTAAAGTTAAAACTAGAGTTGCCGATACAACAGCACCATAAAACTGAATATATTTCAAATAGCAGCCACCAAGCCGGGTTTAGACAATCATCCCTGCAGCTTTCATACAGTACCTTATATTTGTAGAAGGGTAATGCAGCAGGCCAAATACACCACACACTGCTTAACACACACACCAATCCTCACACAGTATTCATACTTGCACACGTTAATAATGTAGCCTAGTCATATCTGTAGTGAGTGAATATATCCAAGTAAGCCGCTGAGGGTGATCGGCTGAACCGGTTTCAGACACGTTTTCTAGGCTAAAAATTCACCCATGTCCTGTGCGCTGTATAACTTTGGATTCGGTGATCCATTTATTCACAGCACTGTAAAACACATGTTCACTGTAATGTTTCATTTTGCAAGACCCTCATTATTCTTTGTTCTTAGTTGTTCCTAAACTATTCTTTATACTTCTATGAAGTTTAAAAGCCTGAGAGTCCACCCACGGTGGAGTTAAGAAAACTCACTTTTTCATAATGTTCTATTTGCAGAAGATGTGATTGTTGTATATACTGTTTTACAAACATTAGATCTTCAGCTTTCAGAATCCATAAACCAATTGTATGTTGTCCACACTATAACATAAAGTTGTAAAAATACAAACTTTTTAAATATCAAACAAAGTCAAACATTTTGGGATATGCATCTCCTTTGCACTGGAATGTTAGACATAGGTTTTCTTACCATTAAATTAGACCAGATATTTGCATATAGGCATTATGGTTGATTAATTTTAGGAGATTAACCTGAGGGATAGGATTCAGCGGCAGAGTTTAATAGTGGTTCATTTAGTCAGTAATGTTTTATTGAATTAAAAACAATCATCTTTGTATTTAAAGAGAAACTAACTGTGTGCTCTTTTGTCTTCATTAGTCAAATGAAATCCACACTTACACTTCATCAGACGAAGTCTTAACCCCTGCTCTCCACCATGGTCCATGCTGGGGAAACTGCAGCTATGTCATTAAAAGGACATGAATGAACATTACTAAACGTAACGTGAATAACCTTGAATGGGTAAAGTCGTCCGTGAACAGATGCATTCTAAGTAGCGATGGTGTTTAACAATAAAAACTACAACTCCCATAATTCCACGCAACTTCCCAACGTCATCAAAAGTCTATGTTTACCATCCATTGTTTTGATTAAGAGACCCCTAGTGGTAGAAAGTTACATATTGTACGTTTAAACCTTACAACACATGTTGTAGCCATAGACTATAAAACGATTGCAGCACAGTGTTTCCATTTCAGCTCAATGTGAGAGTCTTTACTGGGTTTTGCTGTCATATACAGCCGCTCTGCTTTCTCTCCTCCCTGTTGATCTATTCCAAAAAAGTTTGCGGACAATGCTAAGTGTGACGCTTCGCAGCACAGCTGCCTAGAAGAGAGAGAGCCGAGACGACGACTCGGCAGTCCACTAACTTGTTGCTCTCTCTACCAATATAAGCTGCTCTGCTTAAGGCTACAAAACATGCATGCAGGCTGAAATTTAACCGTGCGGTTTTGTGGGGATTAAGGTATAAACTGAAGGAAACTCCCCTCGCTGCGGATGTGAAATGGTAAACACTGAAGCGGTAAAATTTATATTTCCAGTCCACCTCAGCTGAGAACGGAGAAATTTCTTTGCCTTCCCTACTGTGTATGATATTAAACGTTAACTGTAGAAATAATTCATAATAATCTGACACAGAAATCCCCGATATATTTAACGGACTGTCCATCCTTTTGTACAAAGCTGAAGTGACAGCAACTTATTTTTCTCCAAAAACTTTTGAATATAAGATAGAAGACCTTGAGGATAACTAAACAATGATTGGTAACACTTTATAATAATGAATTCATTCATTTAGTACTTCATGAACTATCAGTAATGTACAAGGTTTAATAGTATCTCATTCATGACTTAATGCAGGAACAATATGTTAAAGCATCAATTAAGTTATTTCATTCATCATGGTTTCTGATTTATTAATGATGTTCCTGTCTTCTTCATTGGTAAATCTGTAGTTAAAGTGACTAAAGTGAAAGAGGCTAAAGAAACTTAGTGTTGTAATCATGATTAACTAAACATTACTTCTTCATTACTTCATCATGTTTGTGCCCCTTCAAATAAAGTGCTGACCTGCTACATCTTTAACATTGATAAATAAGATATTAATGAAGGGAATATGCAGCAATCATCTTTGTGACACCACAAATAAAAAAAATTGTCAAGACAATTTTTGCGTTCAAACACTTAGAAGTTAGTAAAAAGTAACATTCTGTAAAATGGTTTTGGATTTTGTTTAAGTGCCTTATATTGTTGTGAATAAATCAACTATAAAATGCATCTGCAGTATACAGTAATATAATAATTTTGCCAATCCACTCTTTAAATTCTCAATATATTTAATGTTATGCCAACATTATACATATGTTATTTATCAATGTTAAAGATGGAGCAGGTAGGCACTTTCTTTGAAGGGCCACAAACATGACGAAGTAATGATGAAGTAATACCATAATTACAATTTTTAGAATATATGAACACTGCTGTGACTGGTCAGAAGAAGACATGAAAATCATTAATAAATCAGAAGTCATGATGATTCACTTTAATTGATGCATTAATTGATGTATTGTTCCTGCATTAAGTCATGCATGTGATACGATTAATCCTTGTACATTACTGATAGTTCATGAAGTACTACATGAATGAATTCATGCTTTTTTATGCTCCACATATCTGGAACAAACTCCCAGAAACCTGTAGGTCCGCTGCAACTCTCAGTTCTTTTAAATCTAAGCTAAAGACCTATCTTTTTGATGTTGCTTTTCTTTAAATAATCTATTTTATTAACTTTAATTTCTTATACTGCACTGTAACTTTTATTCTTATACTGCACTATCAATTTTATTCTTGTCTTTTAATGTTTTTAATTTGTTTATTATTGTTTTTTAATTGTTTTCTAACTGCTCTTTAATGTTTTATGTAAAGCACTTTGAATTGCCCTGTTGCTGAAATGTGCTATATAAATAAAGCTGCCTTGCCTTGCCTTGCCTTGCCTTGCCTTTTTCATGCAGGAAGTCATGCTAATTTATGTACCATTATAATAAAGTGTTACCCAATGATTATTTTTTTCATTATATTGCATATCAAACAATATCTGTTCTCCTGTAACTAAAAAAAAAAAAAAAAAAAACGGTCATAATGTCATTACCGCCGGTATTGCGGTCATACGGTGATGCGTTTATGGTCACAGCCCTATCCATGACTCTTTCACTGGTATATGAGAGGACGAACAAAATGTCATGTCAACACATTTAGAAGTTGTTGAGTTATTTTACTCTGGACCAACATTACCATCCCCAGAGACATGCTGCTAGCAGGACTAAGATGAGAATGATTTTACAGCCAAGTTTTTAATGTTTCTGATGAATGTTTCCATTCAATAAGACTTCTGTGGATCCATGTGTTTCCTAACTCGGGCCTCCTTTCTCCTCTGAACAAGATTAACAGAAATAAGAAGTCCATCATGATGGTGGACCAGAGCAGAAAGACATGAAATTAGAAAAATTAGAGGCACCTGCAGAGTGGGAGCTCTTGTTGTCTGTCCATACCTGAGAGTTTCCAGTTCACTCTGGGGTGGATCAGAAGACAGCTTCACTCCACTCAGGGACTTTTGGATCCCCTCCGCTAAAAGAAGAATGATTTCATGAATCCCAGAGGAGAGGTTACATTCTTTCACATAACACATACACTGTGTAGTGAGTCTACACATATGCTAACAGGACCTGAAGCACAAGCATTTAATGTCAGAGCGATGGGGCTATTCTGCCATTTGAGTCACCCAGTAGACCAAATTCAAATGAAAATCTAAATAGACCTAAAAACGTGGAACCTTTTCAGCTACCACCTAGTATTCCTGTGTGAAAACACTTGAGAAGACTTTTGTCCCATTGAAAAGCTTTCCAAATGTCCGGGGTTTAGCCTTTCATATTATTGGGACATTTGGTAGGCTTTTAATAAGGATTGTGCCTTCCCCAATGTCCTTGCCCAACTGGAAATACCACGGGGTGGCTGAGATGTATGTATGAGCCTCATACTTCTCCTTTCTGGTGTAACTCCATGTGCAAATCCCCCCTGGAGAACCAGGGACATTTGCGAAGGGGTTGTCCACTGTTTTAAAGCTGCAACAGTAGTGAGGAAGGTGTTTGTGTCACCTGGTTCAGGAAAGAGGTGGATTTTCCCTAACCAATCACCAGAGACTTCCAGTCTGAGCTGGCCAACTTTGGGTTAATCACTATGCTAACTTAAATGGGGATACAATATTTAGTTATCAAACCGAAAACGTTTAAATTATGATTATAAGTCATTCCGCTAAGAAACAAGTCATCCACTGTTTTAAAGCTGCAACAGTAGCTACAGAGTTGACTACTACCGAAGACGTAAGCACAATTTAAACTAACTTGTTTGAGATTGGCCAGAGAGCCCAGTACCCAGAGTATGCTCGCAAAGTAAAAGGTAGAGCCAAAGGGGCCCGGGCGTCCGGTAAAATCTTCGACTTACGGTATGCCAGATGGCCAGTAATACACTGGAGCAAAGTCAAAACAAAGTACGATGTTACCTGCTTTACAACAGAGTTAGTCCCACCCATGGTGCTGATTAGCTGATCATTAGACATTGGCTCAATGCTTTTTTTTAACCAAAAAAAGCCCATTTCATGTTGTGATGCCAGGGACCAGTTTCAGGGTTCGTACACCTTTTCCAAGGTCAAATTCAAGCACTTTCAAGGTCCATTTTAAAGCTTTTTCCAGCACCTTACACCACCGTGAAATATATATACCAATACATAGTCAAAATTATTATTTAGTGGTTTTGTCATATTAAAAGACATAATACTATAAACTTGAAACTTGAAAATTGTGTTTTGTAATAGCAGAAGGATCAGATATTTAAGCAAAATAAGTTTTATTTTTCAAAATGTATCACTGTCTAAGTAGACGTTGCTTGCCATCTAACCTGCCTGAGTCAATGTACAAACAATTACCACCAAAAAAAAATCACTCGACAGGTTCACTTCACTAACCCTGAATTATCACCTTTAAAATGTTTAATCTCTTCATGGTCCAGCTATGGAGAGGAGCACTGAGTGGGAGGATCTGAGCCAAATGACATGCAGCTGGGCCATTCTGTGTCACAATCCAGCAAAACAGTTTGTGCACACTCTTAGATTTTGCTCAAAGTTTATGCTACCCTTAATGTCCTTTCACACTTTTTTCCAAATTTAGGGCATGCTGTACAAACTTGTAATGGTTCAGTCATCTTGACATGTCTTCCAACCTACAAAGTTTGGGCTGCCTATGAATTAATGTCCAAATATTGCTTCCCAGATAATGTGATTTTTAGCAGAGGTGTTGAAATTAATCAAATAATCGATGTATCAAATCGTGGACATGGACGATGCTGCATCGATAATTGGCAGGTTCATAATCAATTATTTCTGTTTACATATTATGTTATGCACATTCAGGAAGTGCCATGTGCTCAGTGCTGTAGTTTTATGTATACAATTTATTTAGTATTAGAGCACTGCAGAATCTGACAGTGCATATGCACCTGCCTGATAAATAGCCTATATTAATTGAAAAAAATGTATCCTTACACTTATCCTGCGAATTCCTAGCTAGAAGTTACTAGCGTAAACAAATTGGCACTAACTGGATCTAACGTGTACTGTAGCTACTTCAGTTGGCTTACTTGAAACTTGCTTAATGTGACTCAAGAGCGCAGACTCGCCCATTGTGAAAAGCTGCACGTCTTTTTTGCAGACTTTACAAGAGGCAACTCGTAGGGTTTGTCCCCGTTTAATCCATAATTTGTATTTTTCATCTTCCAGCCAACGTTCATTGAAATGACAACCTGCCTTCAGCGATATCACGAATCCCACTATGGCCACGCCCAGACCCACCCTTCAATACCATTTATTGGCCAGGTGTCCATGATGCTTACGCAAGGTAGCGTAACTGTGACCGATCGGCTATCCTAACCTTAACCACTCGAGGTGAAATGTCTTACCCCAACCAATCGAGCTGCTTCCTAGGGCGGGTCTTGGCGTGGTGGCAGATCACAGTCACACAGCGAGCAGGTTTAATTTTAGGCTCTCCAACATTTTATTTCTCCATTTAATAAACAAACTATTCAGTGAGTTAGGTATTTGTTGTGAAACAAATACAGTTACAATTTCAAGCATTTTCAAGCACTTGATCCAAAATTCAAGCACTTTTCAAACCTTGAAAACCCAACATCAAAATTCAAGCATTTTCAAGGATTTCAAGCACCCGTACGAACCCTACAGTTTACTTGGAGGAGTGGTGAGATTCAAAGGTCTGGACACAGGCAACAGTTGTATATACAGTATACAGTACAGGTAATACAGACCTGAAGACTCAGCGATTTGATCCCTCTGAACCTGCTCTGTCATAACTTTTTCTTTTGCCTTTTGGTCCTGGAAATGGGAAGAGAAAGAGCCAGTTACACACAATGCTAAAAACAGTAATTTGCTGCATGTTGTCAAAATGTCTCTCAGCAGGACTGAGTGTTTATGAAGAGATTTGTTCCTCACCAGTTTCTTGAGCACCTCATAGACAGCGTCAACAATTGCATCTTTGTGCATCTTATATAGTTGTTCTGTCTCAGTTGTACACTCTGTTATACACAACATAGAGTAAAGATGTAATGTTGGAGCCAGGCATCAAAAGCTATTGTTCTGTGTCGATGGAGAGATGAATGAGTTCCTCACCAAGGGCTCGAGGCCTTTGTTCAGGTTTATTGTCCCAGCATCTCTGCATCAGTCCTGTCAATTCTGCCAACCCCAGAGCATCGCCCTTGATATCGTCCAGCAGTGGACGCTGTCCCAGTGGGATGAGGAGCTCCACTAGGGTGGGCTGTGCATCTACATTGGAGGAAGAATTAAAAAGGCTGTCAGACTGGCCTTGAATTTAGCGCTGAAACCTGTCTCTATTGTAAGTTTATTGGACACAACCAGAGTGGAACTCTAAAGTGAGCCCTACCCTCCATTGTCGGGGGTGGTGAAAGGCAGCACCCTTTACTGTCTGTAGTACCTATGACCAAAGCACCTAGTATAAGAGCAGGGAGGTTGGGGTGGTGGCCCTTAGTTTTTTGAAGATGTGACGCCTCAAAATCTGATTTGAGCATTGATAGTAAGAGGGGCTAAAGACAGTCACTTACTTTCATATGGTTGTTTCCCTGTGACAATGGACCAAAGGAGTATCGCATAACTGAAAGAGAGAGTTACATGTCAGGATTAATATCCATGTCATAACAATCACACCCTGATTGTTGGATGGATTGGGTTTGTTGTCATTTGTAAATTGATGCTTTTGTGAGAATGAACACAATCAATGACAACAATAAAATCAGTACCTGAAGTCACCTGAGTATATATACTATAATACCCTAACCAATTCCCTCACCTGTAAAGGATTAGGTCACTGATCGTTTGACTTCCTGTCAAGACTGAACCTGTGCTAGACTTGGTAGACATGGGGACAGGAGTGATCCTGTCTCCAGTTATTATTTATTATAAATAAATAAATATAAATAAACACATGGGATAAATAAAATGCTCTTATCAATGTGCTGGTTCGAGCCTCTTGTACCTGTAGATATCAGAGGCTCGTTTAGGTTTGTATGTTAAGCCAAACGCCTCCGGGGGCATGTAGTTGTCCCCCCTCCCTCTTTATCGTCCTTCTTGGAAACCTGTGTGACGCTGTAGGTAATCCGGGAAAGGCCAAAATCTGTAAGCTGCAGAAAGAATTAGCAAAGAGAGGAAGGTGGCAGAAAAGAAATTTACTTTGTTTGAGTATTTTCTTTTTATGCCACTTTCTACTTCTATTCCACTGCATTTATTGTTTAGTTACTTTACAAATCAAGATTTTGGCACACTAAGTATACAAGGAGCTTATCAAATGTGTTTTGCAGTTTATACAGTACTGCTGAAACATATAGTCCAATAATTAATCAATTTACACTATTGTATTAATAGGCAACTATTTTGATAAGCAACACTGTGAAGAAAATGATGAATGTGATGGTTTCAATTATCTTAAGAGGAAAACAAAGAGGAAATTGTATTTATTTGACACATCTTCAAATTGTTACTTTTGGACATGACACAAACGTTTTTGATATTACTGCTGTGAGAATACACACAATTGTAAAAAAAAAATCTCTTAATATTTGCCTTTTGCATGGAGCTTTAACCCCGTCAGTGCCACGTGGCCTTTTAGTGTAACGAGATCTTGCCATGTGAGAGACGAGCAAACCTTAGATCTTAGAATCAAAACATAGTCGGAGCTGCTCCACTGAAGGCAGCGCCTGACCTAAAGCCAGATATCTGGTTGTATTTCAGATTTACAAACTATAAAGACAGAGAAGACACATGCAGGTCTTGACTTATATCGCCTGTGACTGTACGGATACAAATACAGATATAAGCCTTCATGCTAACTAAAAGAAATAAGTCACTTATGTCTTATGTCACCCTCTGAACTAAAGTATTAGTGTCCCTGAAATATCCCAAATTGATATTTAATCGGATCGGGAAAAAAATGTATTCCTGAAATCAGTGCTAATGTGAAGTTATTAATTGAACAAGTTGTCTTATTCAGTATAAGATCAGTTTTACTCCTATTAATAATGCTTCATACTGTACAACGTTAAGACCTGGAGTTTAGTTCTTTTAAAACAGTAAAACCCTTTCACTTCCTTTTTATCTAGAGTCGTTTCTGCTTATTATCAAGAAGTTGCAACATTTAGGGAAGAAATATGCATCTTTCAGGCTTACAGTACATGTCTTTCAGCCTTTATGTAGTCTCCATAAAATGTGCAAACTATTATAACAATATAAAGTAAGCATGAGGCCTGACCTCCCCTGAAAGCCTGGGACTCACCTTGACATTGAGAGAGTCGTCCAGCAGCACGTTGGGGGGCTTCAGGTCCAGGTGGAGAACGGGACGCGGCAGACTGTGGAGGAAGTTTATACCCTGAGCCACTTGGTGAGCCAGTCTGAAGACCAGCGGCCAGGGTGGAGGTCCATCCAAGGCTTCCTGTAAGATTGTTTTCAAAGTTACAGATCGACAAATAGTGGAGTTAGTGAGCAAAATATGACTTCTGCTTTGTATACACTACCATTTCAAAGTTTGGAATCATCGGTTATATTTTAGGTCGTTTCTTTTCCTTCAATATAAACAATTTGAAAATAAAAACTGCATAATTCAAACCTTTACATTTGATTTTCTTTTGGAATGACAAGATTCAAATTTCAAATTTAGTCAATCATCACTTTTGTTCTTTTTTTAAATTTTAAATTAAAAACTTTTACTTGAAGCAGAGTACTTTTTTACAGAGTACCTCTAAGTAAAAGATGAGTGGTTCTTCACCCCTGGTTACCTGTAGGGAGGCCAGTGATCCTCTCTCCATCAGCTCCATGACCACACCAAGCTGTGCTGAAAAGCCAGACTTGGTGTTTGGCGGTAGACCCTTGAAGACCCCTAGGACACAAATAACTTCTTCTTGCATCCTCTTGATCTCACGCAGCAAAGATGCATTGGTCCTGTGTGTGTTTGTTTGCATTATAAGCGATTCACACAACTTAATGTAATTACAAACAGAAAACTCTTTGTAAGAATTTACCCGTCGTCATAACGAAGCAGTTTAATGGCCACGTCACAGGCCCACTGACGATGCCTGGCTTTGTAGATTTGTCCGAAACCTCCGGAGCCAATCACCTTCCAGTCCTGGAGGCTGGAGTCTTCAATAAACTGTTCCATAGTTCACTGTAGTAGCAAATTACTTATTATCATGATAATTAGTTTAGTGACTCCAACATGTGTTTGTACAATGGAAATAAATGCACAAAATCCAAGATGGCTGACCCCTGCTGGGTGACAGGAGATGATAGCAATGATCCCATCAAATTTTGAACATAAAAGGATCTTTATGACAAAGTGTGCTTTTAGGGGGGGGGGGCGCTATGGAGTCCATTGGCCACTCCCAAAACCCCATCACTACAGCAAGGAGTTTTTCAAGCATCCCAAGCTTTACAAATAATAATTTCTACTAAAATAAAAAGGTGCTCTCACCATTCGGTGTTCGGTCCCTAATTAACAGTTCACATTTTCTCTTCCTTTAGGGCTCTTGACGGCAGAGGGCCCCTAAGTCCCCTTCCTCCCTGGGCTGGCTCTGGTCCATCTAGAAAAATAGTTATAAAGACTGGTGCAGTCTGGGACAGTTGAGACATGACTGTGCTAAAGGGTCTTCAATAATACCAGGTCAGTCTCAGTGTTGGAAGATGGCTGTATTTGAGCACGTAACACAGAGTTTTAAGAGTTAAAAAACAGACAAAAAAGTTGATCCAAGCTGTCAAACCAGTTAAGGCACTCACAGCATTTTTCACTGATGACATGAACTCAGAAGACAATCTAACTGTTGCTTTTTAGGACATACAAACGGCTTTACATGTAAATATTGGCGACATTTTACTGCACTCAAGTCATTTTACTTTGATACTTTAAGTACATTTAGCTGATAATACTTTTTTGATTTTACCACAGTAACAATTTCAAGGCAGAACTTTAACTTGTACTAGAAGTCATTTGATGGTACTTTTGCTGCAGTACAAAATGATCTTACGGTAACTCTCTCATGCAGTTAAAGTACAAACAACTCACTGTCAAAGTACAACTGGGTTTTGGATCAAAGCTGTCCGACCAGTTTGGACCCTCCCTGTTTTTCACTGATGTGAACTCAGAGAACATTCTGCTGTTGTTTAGACCTGAGAACTACCAACAGTAATACATGCTAATCATTCTCAAACCATCTCCTTTAACTCCGATGGACACTCATTAGAATCATAGTCTATCTCTAAAAATCTGAAGAACAACCCAGAAAGAACCATTTCTTCTGTCCAGTCAAACAGATTGAATCAAAGTGATTCTGTTCATCAACCATTTCCAGATTCCTCTGGTCAGATTCTCACCTGCTGAAGTCTCTTCAGGTCACTTTCCAGACACTTTCCTCCTTCATGTGTCGAGGAAACTCTGGGAGAGAAGAAGCTGCTCATTGGCCCTCGTCAGTCCTGGTGTCGATGTGCATTTGATCTGAAGACGCCGTCACAGTTCATAACTTCAGAGTCAGAGAGACATCAGAACCAGTCCAACCTGTCCACACACCCAGTCAGTGTGAGAGAAGTTCCCCATCAGATGATGGAGTTCTACTATCTGTCCACTAGATGGAGCTAACTGACCATCTAATGAGATAAAGATCAGCAACTGGTACAGCAGCAGATATCTCTCCAAGTGGCCTCCGTGTCACATATTACTTTGATACTTTAAGTACATTTACCTGTTAATATTTACTACATTAATACTTTATTTTCACTGCTTTTTTGTCCAACATTTACCTTTACATGTAGCGCTCCCTCACTCTTGGCTGAGAAGAAAATCTCCAAATTAAAACAATAAAAGCATCTTTCTCCTGACTGCAGCTCGCAAATCAACACAGCAAAAGCAGCGGTGTTAAAAATGTATTTAAATATCTTCTCACATTTGTCAACGGGTCTCTAGAGCACAGGCGGCGTCCCACCTGTGTGACCTCATGTTGCAGTGGATTGTGGGATACGCTTCATGCTGAAAGCTGCACTTTATATTCTAGATGGAGGGAAATAAAAGCAGGGTGCGTGTTCTACATGTCCCTGCCTCTGCTGAATTATTTTTATGCACGGTGGGAACAAAATGTACCCCCCCCCCCCTCAAAGTGATGAATGATGCTTCACCAATAGACCATATGTTATATACCTAAAATAGAAGTATTTTAACTCTACTGGCCGGCTACACTGCACGTGTAACATAAGCGGAGCTGATGTTCCAACACTACGCTTCCACCATAACCATCAACCTCAGGTTGAGCAGAATAAAAGTGAAATAAAAAGTGACCAAACTAAACTAAAGATTAAAGTCAAAGTAGCAATAGGCTACCACAGTGTAGAAATACTCTGTTACAAGTAAAGATCCTGCAGTAGAAAGTCTACTGGAGTCAAAGTAGGCAACATACTTACTTAGTACTAACTTGAAGTATTCAAAGTAAAAGTACTCACTGTGTACATTTCAGTGTGAAATTATGGAGGCTTCAAGGTTCTGAAAGATGATATATTTTCGATCTTAGGCACAAGTCTTATTATGGTGTGTAACAAGATTAAAATGATAGATGTTTAAAGCCTTCAGTCTGAAAAGGTTTAATGAACAGGCTCTTTTAGCGCGTTCATGAACAACACTGATGAGCAAGTTGAACAAAAGTATGAAAGAGACCAACAGGAGAAAACTAACAACACAGAATGAATCAAGTGGACACACGGATCCACTTTTGCGACACGACTGAAGCGTGGTGATGCCACGTCTCCCCAAAGTATTTTTGTAGTAGGACGTCTAGAACAAAGGCCCCGCGAGAGACTTCCCCCAGTCTCCCCTGTGCTCTACTTCTATTGGATAGTCACATCACGATCAACTGATTAAGCTTTTTGACACAGAGCATTTTGCAAATGCAGCACAAATGCATGGCCAGGATCTGCACCGTCAGGGGCGGCTCGAGCCGTCAGGGGCCCCTTCAGGTGAGAACTAGACTGGGTAAACCCAGCCCCATCTGCCGGTGATTTGATTTCACCCTGTTCAATCTGAAAAGATTGAGCTTGGTCTGGTGATAGCCAGACTAGGTGAGAACGGGATCTGACCCAAACACAGGAAGTGGACCAAAACCAGAGCATTTACTAGCCTGCAGTTTACACCCTTTCACACAGTTTACAGACTTAAATATCTGGTTTAAGGGATGATAACTTTCAGATCCATATGTAATGTGTGTGCAGGTTAGTTCCCCCAACAAATGGGAATGCCTGAAACTCGTTTCTCCGCAGGCAAATTATTCAATTCATAGTTTTAAAAAAAAACGTGTCTATTCTAGCGAGTCAGCTTCCAGTATTACATTTCCCTCCAAACAGTGGCCTAGGTTTTAACAGCCACTCTGCTCCAACTCCTCTTTAACACAACTAAAGACATTTAATGATAGAGCCAACACTGTCAGCGTAGGTGACCAGATTTCCCAGGAACTAAAACCGGGACACTTTGAGCGTGATTGTAGTGTTTGTGCACGCACACGCTTTTTAACGTGAACATGTGCCAGCCCAGGTCAGACATAGACACAGACAGTAACTTCATTATTTTTATCGTAGGCTCCTCATCTAATAATAACAGGGGGTTTTCCTATAAAATTAACAAAATTGCAGCAACAGCCTTTTTCAGTTTAGTGTGAGATTTATGTTGAGAATTTTTCAAAAAAATAGTTTTATTTATTCCAATAACACCAAAAGAATTAAAATGTTTTATTGACATTTTTGAGCATTAAACACTATTTTATGACATCTGGAGATACTTTTTTTTTTTTTTTTTTTTAAATTGGACAGGAAGGGGAAAAACTAATCTAAAAAGTAAATGCATTTCCTGCAGAAAATGCTTGTGAACGCTGAAAAGCTAAATGCTAAAGTTTAACTAGATTGCTGGCTTTAATGTGAAAGAAGGTGAAGTAGTAAGAATAGTTGGAAAAGTTGGAATAGTGTAAATTAGTTAAAATTTCTTTAACAAGGCAAATAATACCAAACATGTATGATACTAAAGTGGATTATTTAAAGGTTTTCTGAAAAGCTGTCCCTACACTGAATTGCAGGCTTCAATGTGAAGAAGTCAAAGTTGTGCAAAAAATGTGTAAAAGTGGAAACAGTAGCCGAGTAGCATTCCAAAAATAAAAATGCTTGAAGGAGTTGAAGATTGCTCTATTGACTTTTAACGTAAAATAAAATGTGAAAAAGCTTAATATTTTTTAAAGAAACTAGAGAACTATATTCTCAGACAGGCTTGCTGCGAGCATATCACTCCGCCCAAGTACTATATTCTTCCGCTTGAGAATATAGTTCCCGGTTTGTTTACAGTTAGAAGACGGCTGTGTCTCATGTTACGTTGTTTTTTGTACACGCTGTGACTCTATAAATCACAACATGTAAACAGGAACATGTTGGCGTTATTTTGTCACTTATTCGGAGCAGTAGGATTACTGGAACCATTCACCTGCAGGTTCTGTGCTGGCCTGATGCCGCTGGAGCCGTCAGACAGCGTTACAGCACGCACGGAGATGAGAAGGGTATGTATGGACTTGTCTTACTCTGGGGGTTACGGTGAATAAGCTAAATTCCCAATAAGTCGGCGTGTGCCTTTAAGGGTAACGACTGCGCGAGAGCTTAACGGCTGTATTTCCAGACTTTGACATTTGATGATATATGCACAGTTTTAAAGACAGTTATTTAGTTATTTACACTGTGTTGTGCTGTTATCTAATGCTAGGTTATTTTATGATATCCTGTATTCCATGCAGTCGGGCTATCCCCTCCTCCTGCATGCGCACCGTAGTGGTGATGATGATGTGATGGCGAGACAGCGCCGATTATATATTAAGAACACATTTTTTTGTGGGTTTTACAAGGGGTTTATGGAACAAGTATCACTATGTACAAGCGCAAATAACAGTGCTGGATTTAATCTTCATGGTAACGTGGATGATATGAAGTGAAAAAATGTGCGTGAGGCATATCAATACTTGACAATATTACGAGTAATCATTTTTCCCATTTACTTTCTGCAGTCTGACTTCAGTTCACCACCTCACCATCTGCGTCGCCAATTCCTATTTTGTTGGGTCAGAGTTTGCGTAGCGTTTGTTTTTTATAAATCACCACCTTTGCGTGGGAAGTGGTGTACGCACATTTTCAGCCCCGTTTTGTGCGTACACTACGTTTATAAATGAGACCCATGGTGTCTTTTAAGGGGATTACTGTGAGAAAATGTTTCCCCACATTGTTCACACCAGTACGGCTTCTCTCCAGTGTGAATGCGCTGGTGATATTTAAGGTGACTGCTCTGAGAAAAGGTTTGACCACATAGATCACAGCTGTGAGGTTAATCTCCAATGTGAACGCGCTGGTGTTTTTTAAGGCCACTATTACAAGTAAATGTTTTACCACATTGTTCACAGCTGTACGGCTTGTCTCCACTGTGAACACGTTGGTGTTTTTTAAGGCCACTAATATCAGTAAATGTTTTACCACATTGTTCACACCAGTATGGCTTCTCTCCAGTGTGAATGCGTTGATGTCTTTTAAGGGCAGCACTCACAGAAAAAGTTCCCCCACATTGTTCACACCAGTATGGCTTCTCTCTAGTGTGAACACGTCGGTGCATTTCTATGCTACCACTCTGAGAAAATGTTTTACCACATAGATCACAGCTGTAAGGCTTTTCTTCAGTGTGAATGCGTTGATGTGTTTTTAGGTTACTCTGCAGTGTGAAAGCTGCCCCACATAGACCACAGCTGTGTAGATTGTCTCCAGTGTGAACTCTCTGATGAATCTTTAAATATCCAGATGTTGTGAAGGATTTGTCACAGTGTTGACAGTGGTGACGTTTGGGTCCCTCTCCTCCTCTCCGTTTCTATAGCAACAGACAAACAGAGAGAGAGTTAGTGAACAGCCTTCTTTAAACCCCAGGGGTCTCATTTATAAAACTGTGCGTAGGATCCTTACTATGAGTGGACGTGCGGCCAAAAGCCCAAAATGGCGTACGGCAAAAAAAATTCTGATTTATAAAACCGTGTACGCACACCTTTAAGCAATGCTCCCTTTATAAATCACAGATTGCCTAAAAGTGTGTGTACGTGAATCAGCCCCTTATCCCGCCCTGTACACGCCCATTTTTAACCATAAATAGTCAACGTAAAGCACCTAATGAATGCTGATCAGTATGTTAATGACCCTGGCAGCTGTTCTGTCGTTACACCGAATCATGCCGACTGGTGGAGAAAAAAACAAAAAACAAAAAACTCTCAGATATTCAGGAATTGCTGCCAAATAAATTATAATTTCGGCCTGTTGTCGCACAGTGTAGGGAAACCGAGTCTATGGACTACCTTTATTAATAAAATCTTCCAAACCGGCAGGCAATACGGCACTCGGGGACAGCTTCAGTATATCAGACGTATATAATAAGATTTAACAGAACGATATTATATCCAAACAAGCCTTAGTGATGAAGTTGAAGATTATATATTTTTTTTTTTTTTTTTTAAAAACACTTAGCTGTCTGACATTTCCCTCTGGAAACAGCCGGTATAGATAGATAGATAGATAGATAGATAGATAGATAGATAGATAGATAGATAGATAGATAGATAGATAGATAGATAGATAGATAGATAGATAGATAGATAGATAGATAGATAGATAGATAGATAGATAGATAGATAGATAGATAGATAGATAGATAGATAGATAGACAGACAGACAGACAGACAGACAGACAGACAGATGAAGCAATTGTAAGTCGCTTTGGATAAAAGCGTCAGCTAAATGACATGTAATGTAATTCAGTACATAGATCCAAGAGTGCAGCTACATTACTATTACAGCTATATTAGGGAATATAAATCGGCATATTAGCCAGTCATCGTCATGGTACCTGAAGTCTCTTTTTCTCCTGATTCTTCCATTCCAGTCCTCCTGCAGGGCCAGCAGGGCCATCATGCAGAATTACGCATGGGTTCACCGCAGTATTTATAGGTTTACAACAATTTGTGATTATTAACACCTTGCTAAAACCACAGCGTCAACTAGTGGTATCCCCCCCACCCCGAGATACAATTTGAAGAAGAAAGTATAGTAGGCGCAAACACTTTTCTTCATGGAGGTTTTGTTATGAACAGTATTAAAGTTTGGACCGATAATGCGAGAGCTTAACGGCTGTATTTCCAGACTTTGACATTTGATGATATATGCACAGTTTTAAAGACAGATATTTAGTTAATTATACTGTGTTCTGCAGTTATCTAATGGTAGGGTATTTGAGTCGGGCCATCTCCTCCTCCTTGATTTTTCACTCTTACAATACAATACAATACAATATGTATACCATACAATAATTTATGACAAAATTAAGTTAAATATGTGCCAGTTGCAGACATGTTATTATGGAAGCAAATGTACTTTTCATAACTTTAATAAGTTCAAAAATATTCTAAATTTTTCAGGCAAGTTTCCCCATTCAAATGATTGGCAATTTAAAAACTAAAACATTTGGTCACTCTCTTCAGTTTTACTTTGTTAGAAATTCCATGGTAACTTTAAAATAACACAAACCTTTCCTGTAAATCCCAATAACACATTTTGAAATACATACATTAATTTGATGTCAAAATAAAGGTGAAGTTCTTCTGGTTGCAGACATGTTACTATGGAAGCCATCAGGCTCTTCTCAGTGTTTCCCACAGGTTGAGAACTTACTGGTGGTGGTGTGTGGTGCAGGATGTGACGGTGCGGTGCGTGATGGCTAGGTTTAGTAATAATGGGTTCAGTTATAAACTAGTCAAACGAAGGTGAAAACAATGACTACACAACATTATCAGATCATTTAGAAAGAAAAAACTATTTAAATATTTTAAAAAATTAGACTAAAAGATGACACAAACACAGATGAAAATATTGCTATCTTGACACAATTTCAGGGTAGTTATTAGGGCTGCACCATATGAGGAAAATATGTGATATGCCGTAACGTTGTTGAATATCGCAATAATGATATAACTTAAATAAACTTAAAATAAATTAACAGATATTAAAATGTAGCCTACTCAGTTCTGCTGCTTTCAGTATTTTGCAAAAAAACAACAAATTGCTTGTAAAATTTTATACAAATGACGAAAAAGTGTAGCCATGATGAGCTTTGACAATTAAATCAGTTTTTTATTTTTGCCAAATGTTAACGGTTCAGCAGATAAAATACCCATAATACTATACTTGATACAGAAAATTACATATTACCGTAAAACTTCAAATAATAGCCCGGGCTTCTATTTACCCAAATCGCCGAAATGCACCGGCTTATATTTCAGACAGGCGTCTATAAGAGACAGGCCTTTAATTGCATGCTGTGGATCCACTCACACACGCTCACCTCCAGCTCTTCCCTGACCTTCTTCCTCCCTCCACCTCGCAGTCTGGCCCTTTTGTCGTCTTCCTCGGACAGACGTCGCAGTTCTGCTTTATGTTTACGCCATTCTCGCACTCTTAGGATCAATCGAGAAATGTCTTGCCGCTGCTTCTCCCGAATTTTGTTCGGCAAATTTGACAACTGTCAGCTTAAAGGTCAAATCATACTTTTTTCTTTTTGTCACCATGGTGGTTTTGAGAGAAATAAGAAAAACTGAAGACTAAAAGAAAGTTCGTTAACCTGTTTATGCTGACATAGTGCTGCATAGTGATGAGTCGTTTATGAACGGTTGCGTCTGTCACGTGAAATCTAATCAAAACATAGAACAAACGATCTGACGGGTTTTAAAAGATCAAATACAACCCGACACGAAAAAAACCCCAAAAAAAAACAGACCAGGCCTCTATTTGAGACCGGCGTTTATTTACCCAAATCTGTTGTCACACCAGGCTTTTAAAAGAGACAGGCGTCTATTTGGGACTCGGCTATTATTTGAAGTTTTACGGTATTAATCTCAACACTGTTTCCTCCTAACTGCTGTTAAATCACATAAGACTAGGAATATCTAAAGCAAATTATTGTTCAAGTGTTTTATCCATGTTTTGGGGTGCCTAAACATAGCCTACTGTTCTGTACTATACATGACCTGTTGCACTCATTAAGTTCTCTTCTGAGCAGATTTCTGTCATTCAAACAACTCTGAGTTGTAGTTTAAAACTTTTACAGCCAATTTAATAAAATCAAGAGTTTTTAATTCGGTCTCAGGTCCATAAATACAGTTAACACATACAGGCACGGTCAAGTGAAGGCTCGGCTATCAACAATTAGCTCTGATTAGCGGTTAGCTCCAGTTAGCTAGCTCCATTATAAAGACATGAAGCGGAGGAGCCTGCCGTGGAGAGGGGTAACAACCAGACTGATAAATGATGTTCAGGGAGCTTTCACAGCAGCGTGGCGCTGTTGTTTCTACAGTTTTATTAGTACAGTTAATCCCATTGCAAGACCACCAGCAGCATGCTACTACTAACGTAACGATAGCCTCTCTGAGCAAGTGCAACGTTGACGCTGTCATGCATGCGGCACACAACATCGCAAGGGGGAGGGGCTGGAAGCAACTGGTCTTTGTGCGCTGTAAAAAAAAATTCACCGTTGTTTGGAAAGAAAATTGAATTCGGATTTTATCTACCTGGGAGTCTCAATTTACCTGGGTGGTGCGCCCAAGCCCAATGTATGGGATACTCGGCTTCTAACCTCAGTAGTGTGGAAGTGAGGTGTAAACATACGCATTAGAATACGCATTGTTCATACTTTATACAGAGTGAGCAGCAGCTTCTTGTGGAAGTAGGATAATGTGAAACACATTGTTTGTAAAAAAGAAACCCGGCTGCTGTAATGAAACAGCGAGAGAAAGCGAGGCAGACGATCACGGACCGACTGAATGTGTAAACAGCCTAAAAATATACATTAACTGACCACTGCTCTGAATTTGAACCATCATAATCATACCATTCAAGGATTAGGCTACAAATCATTTGTACAAATTAACAGTTGTAGCTAGGGCTGCACAAAATAACATAAATGCTGCGTTAACTTGAATCGGGTAAACGTTGTGGTGCATTCAAAGTTATTGTAAAATACCCTTTTCTAATCTGTTTTTGTCGTTGAAATGTGAAATGGTGAAATAGTTATTATTGTTATGTTATTATTTTTACATTTTTAATAAATTGTTTAAATTCCTCCCGTTTTTGCGCTGTATTAATTTTCATTAATATTGAGATTAGATTTCTGGGACTCTTCAGTCTGGAGTAACCTCTTTCCTTCGCTCACCTCCTCCTCCTTCATCTTGCTCCCTCGCTCCTCTGAGTCTCCCGAGGCCTCACTGACAACTTTCCTCTTGCCCTCCTTCTTCTTCTCCTCCTTCTCCTTGTGTTTCTGCATGTACTCGGTGATAAGGTCGGGGCAGTCCAGGTTGTCTTGTGGCTCCCATGTGTTATCCTCACTGGAAAGGTGAGTGTAGACAGAAGAAAATCTCCTCAGGCTTTGTTTTTAGGCAATACATTCTCACTCTAACTGCTAATTCGCATTATTCCTTTTTTCTATTGCCATTTTGTAGGTTTATTTGATTATTTGCAATTTCTAAATGAACAAGATACTAATATATATATATATATATATATATATATATATATATATAAATAAATAAATATATATATATACATACACACACACACACACACATATATATACATATATACAATGTAAATAGTCATGAAAATAAAGAAACACATTGAATGAGAAGGTGTGTCCAAACTTTTGGCCTGTACTGCACACACACACACACACACACACACACACACACACACACACACACACACACACACACACACACACACACACACACACACACACACACACACACACACACACACACACACACACACACACACACACACACACACACACACACACACACTATTCAGGACCAAGAACATCAAGTATTAATATTATAGACTCATACTTACTCTGAGAACCCCTTCCATTTCAGCAGAAACTCTACTCTTCCCTTCACCCCTCTGTGGCCCAACACCTTCTCCACCACATACTCCTCCTCCTTCACTGCTGCAGGCTGCTGCTCCTCCTCCTCCTCTTCCTCCTTCACTGCTGCAGCTGCAGGAGGAGCTGCAGGCTGCTCCTCCTCCTCCTCATCCTCCTCCTTCACTGCTGCTGCAGGAGGTGCTGCAGGATGCTCCTCCTCGGCCTTCTTGCCCTTCTTTCCTGCTCCAGTCGCCAGCTTGACGTCTGCTGAGGGCTCCTTTGGTAGACCCAAGGGGGAAACATGCAGAGATAATGATACAAGGGTTAGAAGAACTAATGGGAGGTGGGAGTGAATTATAGTTTATCATGTTTTACTATATTCAAATGTTCTGTTTGAATGGAGAAAATGCAAGGGCTGATGAGGTGACCAATCCATAGGACTTCACAGTGTGAAGTATCTCCTGCATTACAACTGAAATAACTACCAAAATGTAAGCCACAAAAGGCATTAACTGGAGCTACAAGCTACATGCACAGTAGCCTCAATCAACAACAGTTCATTTACCAGAAAATCGCCAGATGTTCCTCGCCTTGCAAAACTCAGTTTGTTTTGGAAAACAACAACAAACTTTGAGTTAGCGAGCTACACACTGCAAATGGCAAATTTGAAAGAACGTTTTGATCGTGCAACAAGGCAGGACTGGTTGGTTCTTTCTGGGAATAATTGTAAAAATGTACAAAGAGTATGTTTATCGTTACGCCATCTTATATCTACATGGGATGTTTTGGGACCGATTGTAGCAGGATTGCTGCGGATAAAGTAATGTTATACAGGGTGTGACGGGAGCCATGCGCTACCTATTTTATCTCTCTGTTTGTTTAGCGTTCTGTTAATTATCACACAATGTTGTCAAATCATCTGTTAACCTAGTCATTCATCAAATTCTTCATAGTAATCCTGTAGCTTTCTTGTGTACACATTTAACAGCTAATACTCTGGTGATTTATATGCAATTGCTACAACCATCAATACATAATTCTATGATTGTTTTAAACCATAACAGTTACTTTATAACCATGACAGGTTAAAATAATCACGCAACACTTATATCTTTGTTAACTAGTGTCGTGTATTGAGTTAAAAAGCTAACAGAGGGTAAAATGATCTTTGTCTTACCAGCATGTGCTCTCTTTGTTCTAAAGGAAAGTTTGCCGCAATCCTCTGGTTTAAATGACTCTAGGACTTCCGGGGTAACAGGAAATTATATGAATTTCAAGGAATACATTTGTTAGCCATCAATATGTCTTGTGGCTTTGTCTAATGTGAATGTGAATCATATAAATAATATTCAGTAAATGACTAGCTTAATAGATATATTAATTCTGGCTGTATGGAGCCTTTACCGTCTGCTCACCTGAGCCACCCCTACTTTGTACGGTCACATTGGTATGTTCCAATTCGAGGGGCGGGCTTCAGGATATATAGCCTAGCAGTTTTACTTGTTCAGGAGACAGAGCTTGAGGAAAGCCCTGAGGGAAGAGGACGTAAGTCTGTTGGATGCCCTCAGAGTAGCGACTTGATTTAAGATCAATTAGGACAGTGGTTCCCAACCTGGGGTCCGGGCACCCCTTAGGGGGACGGCGAAGATCACAGGGGGGGCACAAGTCTTTATCTGGTTTGAGGTTGAGGTAAAAAAAAATAATATTTGCACATGTTAAACAAATTATGACAATACACTAGAATATATCATGTATACAAATGTCTGTATAAAAACTATACATTTTTGTTCTCGCTTAAAATTGGAGGCAGGCTACTTAGTAGGCCAAACCTCCGGGACCTCTTATCCTGGGACCCTTGCTGTCATCAGGTCAGCTGTTAGCTGCTATCATCTTCATTTTTCCTGCAGCCACAACATCACTATTTTATGAATGAAACACGGTGGAGAAATGTAAAAGTCCTGATAATTGCTCTGTATCAAAAAAGAAGGTAAGGCTCTATCTCGAGAGTTTCCTCAACTTTGGTTTCAGAGGGGGGAGGGGGGGGAAGGTTGGGAACCACTGAATTAGGAAACAGTTGTATGTTTGTATTATGTGATTGTTTTGACTTAAGTCAATTTACTTTTATTTTCTTGAAAGTATATATTTTTCTGCTTTCTTGAATGTTTTTAATTTTTCTATCACGATTTTGCCTCATTTGGCCTTAATTGGGGTAAACAAAAATCCCATTTGGTCAACCTCATCTCAGACTCATCCTGAGTGTTAACACCTGCTCACGACTACTCATCGACATCTACCCTTAAGTAAGTTAACAGATAATTTATAAGTTATTATATAGTTCAATTCATATTGTTGTTAGAAGTTTTGATGAATATATTACTTCAGTTGTTGAGATAATTAGAATAGGCTTATAAAGTTGCCAAATGTGTTTTAAATGAAGTCAGTTACTAAGGGCAATATATAAAGTGTGTTTCTATACCAATGCACCTTAAATAATTTTAGTTGATACATTTTTTTAAATGATGAATATACTCTGTTACATTCATGTTTACAGTGGGCATTATATTAATCATTTAACTCTCTTTATAGTTTCTAGATTTTAGAGTCCAATGTCTTCTGTGTCTTTCTGTTCTATGTCCATATATACACGATGGAGCAAATCATATAATATGTAGAGAAGGAAACTCATCCTCTATATATAAAATTAAAAAAAAAAAAGTGAGGAAAAAGCATTACAGATAATAGTGGACCGACTGATTGATATATCTAAAGATATAGATTTATGAACCACAGTTCTAAACGGAAACCATCAGTCACTTGTCATTTGCAAAAACGAACAGTTGTACACTTTGCATTAAAAGCGAGCAGTGGAAGTTAATATGGCTTAGAAAATAAATATTTTAGCACATGAGAGAGAAACAGAGTGAAAGAGATATTTATGAAATCATATTGTTGAACCGATCCTCACCGCCACATGTCCTCCAGCGGCAGGGCTCCGAGCATCGGAGAGCCCCACTCGCCGCTGTGTGTGTGTGTCTGTGTGTGTATGTTTTGTCTGCTCTTTGGGTTACTTATCTTTACACAACTAGTAACTAAAACAACAAGTATGTATGTAGTGAGTTTGATGTAAATTAATGCTTTTTCTTTTCTTTTTTTTTATCCGATTCAACGATTAATCAGAAAACTAAATCGACAGATTAATATATTATTAAAATAATCGTTAGTTGCAGCCCTAGGTCCGTGATCGTCTGCCTCGCTTTCTCTCGCTGTTTCATTACAGCGGCCATGTTTCTTTTTTATAAATAATGTGTTACACGTTATCATACTTCATAAGAAGCTGCTGATCACTCTGTATATTTATTTTATTATATCATCCTGACTCGACCTAGTCTCTCCTCCTCAGCCTGACTCGACCTAGTCTCTCCTCCTCAGCCTGGCTTGGCCTTCGTGAAACGCACCAAGCCAGGCTGCACAGATTAGACTAGGTCAAGCCTCTCTTCATCAGTTATCCTGGATTTATAAATTCTACTTTTGTGTGATACCCCCCTGAACACTGACCTGAACATGGCTGGTATCAGAGTCCCAGTCTGCTGCTGGTCTTCTGGGGACCTTGTTGCTCCGCTGCTCCTGGTTCTGGTTGTCCTCCTCCATTCCTCTCTTGTCCTGAAATCCAGCAGATGTCCACTGGGGCTGCTGGACTCACTCTGGATTCTGTTCAGTACAAATCAAAGCAGGCAGAGATATTCAGGAGCTGCTGTCTCCTCTCCTTTTCCTCACATCCACACACAACTAAAACAACAGTCGGCAAACTCAAAGCAGAGGCTGGAGAACTGTTCCATTTCCTTCCTCGCTACACAATGAACTCAGAGTAGTTTGGAGAAAACAATATTATATTAAACTAGGAATAAATCTAAACAACTCTACAACAAAAGGTCAACATTTTTTTTTTTTAATTACATTCACTAAGAGCATTTCATGATAAAGGAAACTCAATAAAAAGTGATTTTGCCGACACTAGATATCAGTCAAAAGCTACAGTAAACTTGAGCGCAACCACAACATGTATTTATGTATGCATGTACTGTGCGCAGAGGGGACATTTCGGAGGAGACGTGAGAGACCAACTGCGGCTCCTCGCCCCAAGACAAAACAAATTCCAATCCTATCTTTTCGGCTCCCTGAACCAGCGCTGGCCTTGGCCGAGGCCGGTGTGGAATAATCACTCCCCCTGGTAGCACTGCAGCGAGGCACACTCTTGCGTTCCTTACCCGATTCCAACAGACACCTGCTGATTGTTGACTCGGACTGGGTCCTGTTCAAGGTTGACTCCATGGCAACCGGCTATGTATCGCTATGACAATCGTGCGGACTGAGACAACGAGATTGCAGGGCCCGACGTAGTTTGACTACTCAGGCCTACACACACACACACACGTACTGTATATCTGCATGTATTTCAAAATGTAGGCCAAGTATTTACTTTAAAAAAGAGAAAAAAATGAACAGCAGAAAGCAGCATGTTAAGGACACCCAGCAGGCCTACCATTACATTGGAATTGCACTGCTTTGCAAATAGTAAGAACCTTCTTCATCACAGACCTGATGGTGCAGTACTTGATCCACATGGATCCACTTGCTGTCCCTCTGGCTGTTCCTCTCTCTGTCCCTGTAGGTTTTCTTCCTCCTCCTCCTCCCCCTCTTCTTCATCCTCCTCACCCTCAGGAATCTCCCTCTCTGTGTCAGAGCCCTCCCTTTCATCACATGCCCTCTCTCCAACCTCCCCAGACTCCTCTGGCTCTCCCTCTTCCTGCTCCTCAACACCTTCATTTGGTTCTCTCCCTTTTTGGTTTCCTGGGGCTAAACAGGACGCTATGTCCCTTCCTCGTTTCATGACAACTATTAGAAGAAGAAGAAACGGAGGGGCATGCATTACATCTCGTTTCCTAACCATCCCTCCCTACTTAACACGGGCAGATAGCCTGTTGATTACTTTACTCAAATGGATTTATTATCGCGATGCAACAGCCAAGATGGATGAAGTCACGTGGTTAACATCCCAGCATTGTGTAGTCCTAGCAACGAGACTGACATTTGGATATTCGCTTCTGCTTCGATGAGTTTGTTTAGATATGATGAAGTTTCTAAACATATCGAGAGCAGACATTTCCAAACTTGATTTCATTCTCAGTGTGAGGAACAAAAGGAACCCGGTTATGTGCAACAACAACAACAACAACAACAACAACAACAACAACAACAACAACAAGTCCCTTCCGAGATGAAATGGTTGATCTTACCAACAGGAGAGCTCGGAGCTCCTCTGCTCTCTCCAAGAGGAGTTGCTGTCTCATTCACCGAGCACCACCACACGCTGCAGCCTAGTGTTTGGGTGCGCCGCTCTAATTTACCCGTGTAGAACGTTGCGTCGCACATTACTTCCGCTTTTGGCGCTCGCGTGTAAAACCATAATAAACCAAGACCAATAGACCCCGTTGCTCTGGACGGAGACCAGTGAAGGCTATTAGAAGCACTTTTCCGGTGATCCTTTGCTTTACTGCGCAGCCTCTAACTGACAGAGACAACGTAAATGTGACGTGAGCAACGTGTTTGAAAGTTCTAAGTCTTCTGGTAGCTGTGCCAAGAGAAATCTCAATCATTCCCAATCATTACAATTACAGAGACGGAGAGTGTAGGTATATGTAAGGAGATAACATAGACACGGGCTAATTATTGATCACTAACATGCTAGTTAACATTAGTAATTAAAACTAAACAGTTAATGTAAGTCGAAACTGCCTGTGAGCTTCTCCTGTACTATACGGTAATTCCTCTACTGTGTGACAGTAAGTCTCGTGGTTATGACACAATCGTTAGCTTATTTTTATAAAAGCGTCTGCTACGGAGCCATAACGTGAGCTACAAGGTAATGGAGCCTTTTATACATTGTTGTGTTTCTTTAGAAATAAACAACGGACAAATAGAGTCTTTAAACGCTTCAGATGTAAAGTTATTCGCAGTCAAAGTGACGTAAAAAAAAGAATGGCGGTCAGTGGAATGCTAACAAGAGGTGATCGCTTTGTAGCAACAAAATGGCGCCATCGGAGGTTTGAGTTCTGAAGTGAAGCTTACACCCTTGGTCTAGGGATGCACGGGCCTCCCCCGACATGCCTCCGTATAGAACCGCCACTGTTAAGGGACTGGGACATCCTACCAGAAACATACATTATCTGTCCTGGAGTTGTTACAGTGAATAAAACTTGTATAATCCAAAACTAACAAAAAATACTAAATGGGTGATTTCTCGGAGTTGCGCTTTAAAGGAATATGTAATATTAGGTCCTTGGATGTTTTATTCTTAATTAAAAACACTTTTGAAAATTACAAATCCTGAAAAATGGTCTGTCCTCAGCCAAATTTTAACTACGTTGTCCATAATATTGTTATTCTGAAAACTTTATTATTTAGAAAAATAATCAGTATTCATCAAAAGTTTAAGTTATCATTCACATTAATTGATAAAAAAAACATTAAATATTACATAAATTCTACAAATAAATGGTATTTTACAACTGTCCCCATGTTTTCGGTCAGCCCTCACGTTACATAGAAAACAACATAAAAAGTGTGTAATACGCCTTTAAGGTTATGAGTCAGAGGACGTGACATCATTTGACTGAGTTGATGCTGAACAGAAACAGAAATTGTGTGTGGAAATATACACGCTAAAAGTCCTGATTATTTACATGGAGTCTGGTGGAAATATGCTGGCTCTATACACGCTAAAAGTCCTGATTATTTTAACTCCCCAAATTTTAACTACCTTGTCCATAATTTTGTTATTCTGTTATTTAGAAAAAAAAATCAGTATTCATTAAAAGTTTAAGTTGTTATCATTCACATTAATTGATAAAAATCATTAAATATTACATAAATTCTACAAATAAATGGTATTTTACAACCGTCCCCATGTTTTCGGTCAGCCGTGTCACGTTACATAAAAAACAACATAAAAAGTGTTTAATACCCTTTAAGGTTATGACTCAGAGGACGTGACATAATTTGACTGAGTTGATGCTGACACTGATAAAGGGGGAGTTTTTTTCAATCACTTTTATGATTTAAAGCTTGTTTTTGCATGTTTTACACTAAAATATCCTAGAAAACAATGAAAGTTTTGGAAAACCAAAACATGTCTCAAAATGTTACGGAAATGCCTTGCTTACAAGCTAACAGTTTCAATGCTAGGAGAGAGGACGTGAGCAACGTGTCTGAAAGTGTGAAGTCTTCTGGTAGCTGTGCCAAGAGAAATCTCAATCATTCCCAATCTTACAGAGACGGAGAGCGTAGGTATATGTAAGGAGATAACATGGGCACAGGCTAATTATTGCTAACTAAAATGGTAGTTAACATCAGTAATTAAACCTAAACAGCTCATGTAAGTCAAAACTGCCTGCAAGCTTATCCTGTACTATACGGTAATTCCTCTACTATGTGACACAATCGTTAGCCTATTTTAACAAAAACGTCTGCTACAGAGCCATAACGTGAGGTACAAGGCAATGGAGCCTTTTATACGTTGTCGTGTTTCTTTAGAAATAAACAATGGACAAATAGTCTTTAAACGCTTCACAAGTTATTCGCAGTCAAGTGACGTCAAAATGAATGCTAGTCAGTGTTAGTCTGGCGTGTGGGAACATTTTGGATTTCACGTTACCTATGATGAAATAAAACAATATATAGAACTTTGCAACATGCAATCAATATGCTAATTTTAGCTATATATCATATGCTGAAGTGTTAAAGATTAAAAGAAAAAATAAGAACTGTACAGAACCGAAAACTGTGACCCTAAAACCGTGATACAAACTGAACCGTAAGTTTTGTGAACCGTACCACCCCTAGTTACATATCATGAAGTGTTTTTAGTCCAACAGTTCAAATGTTGATAATCCCAGAGATGAAATCAGATGAATGTTTTTGTGTTTGAGTCTCAGATCTGCTTCACAGTGCAGTGTGTGTGTGATGGTGAACAGACTGAACTTTGATTTCAGCAGCTGATCTTCAGTCAGTGTTTCTGTCCACAGGAGAGACTCTCAGTCCTGCAGAGGACACAGAGACACTGAGGAACAAGAGCCAAACACAAACCCAGGATAAAGATGCTGAGTGAATGTGGTGTTGAAGGTGTGGAGGTGGATCCGTGAGTCAGAGGAGACTGTGTATAAGGACAGAGAGCCAGCAGGACAGTCCACATACACTGCTACTCTACCAGAGACAGAGGAGGAGGTGGTGATGTAGGTCTTTCTTATTGTGCCTGACAGAGTAACCACGTTCATCAGAGCAGTACAGACTCCAGGAATGATCATTCTTTCCAAACAGAGTCTTTCCTGTTTCCTTTCCTGCTGATTCCTCTGTAACTCACTGTTTATTCACCTTTTAAACATCTTTGTGACATTAATTATGCCGTGTTGTGTTCTTGAACTGTGAGTTTTTTTGAAGGCCACTTAAACACAACAAGTTAGAGTACAGGCCAAAGTTTGGACAAACCTCATTCAATAGGGAATGACGTGAGGAACTGTTCAGTGACACACATAACAAACAGCATCTTACTGAGATATTAATAATCACTCAAATAAAACATACATAATGTGACACAAGCTAGCATTAGCTCAATTCAGTATCAGGACAGTCACTTAACTTAATGTTAGCTTAAAAGAAGGATTAATGTTACCTTTTGTGATATTAAATTCAACACTTTAGTAATAGTATAATATTGTAAAACACATTTTTCAACCGTGAAATGTTATTCCATGTTGCTTAGTTTAGCATTTCTTTCACATGAACATCCAAAAGCAGTACAACAATTTTTTTCTGAGTCTTTAAGATCAGTTGTCTGTCCCAAGATGGCGGCGGCACAGACGCAGTTTAAACACATTAACTGTTCAAGTCATTTTTTATGACAATAAACTGAATATTTCAGCAATTTGACATCACCTTAGTAAACAGCGATGGGGATTTTTGTAAACTGTATTATGATGAATTAAGAACAACAAATACTTCTTCGCTGCAGCATTTTAACTTTAAAAAGAGCTAGCAGTTGAACCCTGAATTCAGAATATTATATTACAGGAAAACAAACTAATTTTGAGTGGAGTCACAATGAGGCAGTGCAGTGTTTCCTCTATGTTGATTTGACCGTGGCGGCCCCCCATGGTATCAGAAATAGGGCTGCATTGTTAAAAGTGCATGTCGGAGAACATTTGTATTTTAGGTGCATTATTTACATGCTGAAGTAGTTACACAGCATTAAGATAATGTCATTAATAGTGGGTTTATTGTTATTTGCTACAGAAAGCTTAGTCTATATGTCAAGCTCAAAGTTGGCCTATATAGTAAATCAAAAAATACAGTTCAATCACAACTGAAAATATGCCTCATTGTGTGTGTGAATAGAGGTGAATAAATATATTTGTTTGTGTTGCAGCAAAGTGTCAGTTCCGTTTCATGGGGGTGGGGGGTTCGGAGCTGCCACCACTAAAAAAAATCCTAAAGGAAACACGGCAGTGTGAACACGCTGGTGTTTTTTAAGGTGATCACTCAGAGAAAATGTTTCCCCACATAGATCACACCAGTACGGCTTCTCTCTAGTGTGAACACGTCGGTGGCTTTTTAAATGTTCAATCCTAGAAAAGGTTTTCCCACATAGATCACAGCTGTGAGGTTTATCTCCAGTGTGAACGCGTTGATGTGTTTTAAGGTTACTACTCTGAGAAAACGTTTCCCCACATTGTTCACACCAGTACGGCTTCTCTCCAGTGTGAACACGTCGGTGATATTTAAGGCCATTGCTATGAGTAAAACTTTTCCCACATTGATCACAGCTGTACAGCTTCTCTCCAGTGTGAACACGCTGGTGACATTTAAGGCCACCACTCTGAGAAAAGGTTTTCCCACATTGATCACAGCTGTACGGCTTCTCTCCAGTGTGAATGCGTTGATGTATTATTAGGGTTCTCTTTTCTACGAAAGCTGCCCCACATTGATCACAGCTGTGTAGATTCTCTCCAGTGTGAATTCTCTGATGAATCTTTAAATATGCAGATCTTGTGAAGGATTTGTCACAGTGTTGACAGTGGTGACGTTTGGGTCCCTCTCCTCCTCTCTGTTTCTATAGCAACAGACAAACAGAGAGAGAGAGAGAGAGAGTTAGTGAACAACCTTCTTAAACCCTGGACTTGCTCTCACTCACAATTTTCACTCTTCATACAATAATTTATGACAAAATGAAGGAAAATATGTGCCGGTTGCAGACATGTTATTATGGAAGAAAATGTACTTTTCATAACTTTAATAAGTTCCGAAATATTCTACATTTTTCAGGCAAGTTTCCCCATTCAAATGATTGGCAATTTAAAAAACTAAAACATCTCTTCAGTTTTACTTTCAGTTAGAAATTCCATGGTAACTTTAAAATACAAACCTTTCATACATTCTGGGTATTTTTCATCCTTTAAATCCCAAGAAAACCTTTGAAATACATACATTAATTTGATGTCAAAATAAAGATAAAGTTCTTCTGGTTGCGGACATGTTACTATAGAAGCCATCAGGCTCTTCTCAGTGTTTCCCACAGGTTGAGAATTTACTGGCGGGGTGTGTGGCGCAGGATGTGACGGCGCGGTGCGTGATGGCTAGGTTTAGTAATAATGGGTTCAGTTATAAACTAGTCAAATGAAGGTGAAAACAATGACTACACAACATTATCAGATCATTTAGAAAGAAAAAAATATTTACATATTAAACAAATTAGACTAAAAGATGACACAGATACAGATGAAAATATTGCAACACTATGCAGGATCTGACACTATTTCAGGTTATTTATTAAGGCTGCAAGATATGAGGAAAATATGTGATATGCCGTTGTTGAATATCGCGATAATGATATAACTTGTGATAAATAAACAGATATTAAAATGTAGCCTATTCAGTTCTGCTGCTTTCAGTAATTTGCTAAAAAACAACAAATTGCCTGTTAAATTTTAAACAAATGACAAAAAAAGTGTAGCTATGATGTGCTTTTGTAAATTAAATCTTTTTTTTTTTCTAAAGTAAATTCTTGTTCATTTTGTTTGTTCAATCTTTGTTCATTTTTTGAAGTGTATTAATCCGTGTTTTGGGGTTCCAAAAACATAGCCTACTCTTCTGTACTATACATGTCCTGTTGCACTCATTAAGTTCTCATCTGAGCAGATTTGTAAACTCTGAGTTGTAGTTTAAAACTTTTACAGACAATTTAATAAAACAGAGTTTTATTCGGTCTCAGGTCCATGAATACAGTTAATAGATACTGAACTGAACCAGACTCTGATAAATGATGTTCAGGGAGCTTTCACAGCAGCGTGGCCCTGTTGTTTCTACAGTTTTATTAGTACAGTTAATTCCATTGCAAGACCACCAGCAGCATGCTACTACTAACGTAACGATAGCCTTTCTGAGCAAGTGCAACGTTGACGTCGTCATACATGCGGCACACAACTTTGCGAGGAGGAGGGGCTGAAGGCAACTGGTCTGTGTGCGCTGTAAAAAATTCACGTTGTTTGGAAAGAAAATTTAATTCAGGTTTTATCTACCTGGGTGGTGCGCCCAAGTAGAACCAACGTATGGGAAACTATGCTTCTAACCTCATTAGTGTGGACGTGAGGTGTAAACATAGCAAAAGATTTTCATTTAAAAATTTTAAATAGTGTTAGGTAACTAACCAGGCTTAAAGAAATGGATTGTTGACAATTAACCAAATGGCTCAGAATGACATGAAATCAATGTGTTGTTAAAGTGGTATTGCACAACAGTAGACTTTATTTATTATTTCACGACGGCAAAGCCAGACTGAGGAGGAGAGACTAGGTCGAGTCAGGCTGATGTAATTCGGATAGATGCGCGTTCATGGGTTTCCTCAACGGACCGCAAAGTCGATAATAGATTTACGGATGTCAAAATGGAGAATAATCATTGTTCATACTTTATACAGAGTGAGCAGCAGGTTCTTGTGGAAGTATGATAATGTGAAACACATTGTTTGTAAAAAAGGAAACATGGCTGCTGTAATGAAACAGCGAGAGAAAGCGAGGCAGACGATCACGGACCGACTGAATGTGTAAGCAGCCTAAAAATCTACATTAACTGACAACTGCTCTGAACTGAAACCGTCATAATCATACCATTCAAGGATTAGGCTACTCATCATTGGCACAAATTCGTAAACGTTGCGTTAACTTGAAACGGGTAAACGTTGTGGTGCATTCAGTTATTGTAAAATACCCTTTCTCATCCGTTTTTGTCATTTAACAGCAATTTACTCGTGAAATAAGTTATTGTTATGTTATTATTACATTTTTAATAAATCTATTAAATTCCTCCCTTTTTTGCGCTGTATTAATATTCATTAATATTGAGATTAGATTTCTCGGACTCTTCAGTCTGGAGTAACTTCTTTTTTTGGCTCACCTCCTCCTCTTTCCTCTTGCTCCCTCGCTCCTCTGAGTCTTCCGAGGCCTCATTGACAACTTTCCTCTTGCCATTCTTCTTCTCTTCCTCCTCCTTGTGTTTCTGCATGTACTCGGTGATAAGGTCGGGGCAGTCCAAGTTGTCCTGAGGCTCCCATGTGTTATCCTCACTGGAAAGGTGAGTGCAGACAGAAGAAAATCTCCTCAGGCTTTGTTTTTAGGCAATACATTCTCACTCTAATTGCTAATTCGTGTTATTCCTTTTTCCTATTGCCATTTTGTAAGGTTATTTGCCGGTTTGTAACTTAGTGTCAAAATACCAAACCTTCAACTTTGAGGGCATGATACATGGCTGTAGGTTATTTGCAATTTGTAAATTAACAAGATACTAATATATATATATATATATATATATATATATATATATATATATATATATATATATATATATATATATATATATATATATATATATATATATATATATATATATATATATATATATATATATATATATATATATATATATATATATATATATATATATATATATATATATATATATATATATATATATATATATATATATATATATATATATATATATATATATATATACACACACACACACACACACACACAGTCATGTGAACAAATTAGGACACCCATGCTTAAGTTGTCAATTAGCCTAATAGCTGGCTTGATTTGCATTGAGAGATGATTTTACTTTTTAAGTACTTTACTTTGAAAAGTACCCCATGCCAATCTCTAGGTGTGCATGTGGGAGTATTGTGAAGGGTATGTGATGATGTGGGGGTATGGTGAAAGGTATGTGATGATGGGGGCTATTTTAATTCCAAAGGCCAAGGGAACTTTATCAGGATGCATAGCATCCTGGATCCATAAAATGACTGGCCTTTAAAAATAAACATCTGCCTCCTTAAAGATTAGATTTTTCCTAATTTTTTAAATTAAGGCATTACGATCAATTTCCAAAAGAGGATTTATTTTATTGCTCTTTTTAGTCAACTTTAGCATGGGTGTCCTAATTTTTCCTAACATGACTTTTTTTTAATTTATTTACATACATACATACATACATACATACATACATACACAGTACAGGCCAAAAGTTTGGACACACCTTCTCATTCAATGCGTTTCCTTTATTTTCATGACTATTTACATTGTAGATTTTCACTGAAGGCATCAAAACTATGAATGAACACAAATGTAATTATGTACTTAACAAAAAAGTGTGAAATAACTGAAAACTTTTCTTATATTTTGGATTCCTCAAAGTAGCCACCCTTTGCTTTTTTGATAACTCTGCAAACCCTTGGTGTTCTCTCAATGAGCTTCATGAGGTAGTCACCTGAAATGGTTTTCACTTCACAGGTGTGCCTTGTTAGGGTTAATTAGTGGAATTTTTTTCTCTTATTAATGGGGTTGGGACCATCAGTTGTGTCGTGCAGAAGTCAGGTTGATACACAGCCGACAGCCCTATTGGACAACTGTTAGAATTTATATTACGGCCAGAACCAGTCAGCTAAGTAAAAAAACGAGTGGCCATCATTACTTTAACAAATAAAGGTCAGTCAGTCCGGAAAATTGCGAAAACTTTGAATGTGTCCCCAAGTGCAGTCGCAAAAACCATCAAGCGCTGCAACAAAACTGGCTCACATGAGGACCGCCCCAGGAAAGGAAGACCAAGAGTCACCTCTGCTGCTGAGGATAAGTTCATCCGAGTCACCAGCCTCAGAAATCGCAAGTTAACAGCAGCTCAGATTAGAGACCAGATGAATGCCACGCAGAGTTCTAGCAGCAGACACATCTCTAGAACAACTGTTAAGAGGAGACTGCGTGAATCAGGCCTTCATGGTCAATTAGCTTCTAGGAAACCACTGATAAGGAGAGGCAACAAGCAGAAGAGATTTGTTTGGGCCAAGAAAACACAAGGAATGGACATTAAGACCAGTGGAAATCTGTGCTTTAGTCTGATGAGTCCAAATTTGAGATCTTTGCTTCCAACCGCCGTGTCTTTGTGCGACGCAGAAAAGGTGAACGGTAGGGCTGGACCCGAACATTCGAATATTCGTTCGGTGAGTTGGTATTCGATTTGAAAATTTGACATTTGAATATTCTTTTTTTATTTTGGTTTATTTATTTTCTGCATTTATATCTCGTTCACACTCCAGTCCAGTTGGTGGCGGTAATGCACATTTAAGTTGGTTTGCCAACCGCCAATAAACTACAAAAAAAAAAAAGAAGAAGAAGAAGAAGAAGAAGAAGAAGAAGATACGATGACGCCCACTTCGAGCATTTAGCAAGCTGAAGCCAGAAGCTAGCGGCAATAACAAGTGCAGAAATGGAAAACTGTTTCGCGTTTTTCCGTTGTGATTCGGCCATAAACTTCAACATTGTGAGGCGAAGAGATCATTCTGGAATATAAAGCTTGGATATTACATTTCCTTGGACTCTTGGGGATTTATGAAAATCAAGTTTTTGTCAAAACAGGTATGCATGCACTCTCGGCTGCGCAGATTACGGCTGAATTGTTTTATTTTCTGTTACTTTGTAACAGTTGTGTACATGGCTGTATATTTTGAAGATGTAATGCTTTAAAGTTATAAAAACGCTCATGAGTGCAGGTTTTATCGAGATTACAGCGACAGTATCCCAGTCACAAACTGTCCCGTTTACGGGACGGTGATCTTTGAGAGGTTAAAAGTTTATTAATTCTTAACGCATCTGGCCTGTCTATCTATATTGCACCAAATACGACACCACACTCCCTTGTGAAGTCGTTTGGATGAAAGGTTCTCAAAATAATCAAAATGCAAACAAACAGACACATAGAGATTCCTACCTTTATTACAGATAATATGTTTAGCCTCCTCTCTTCGAAGCTTCGAATATTCAATGCTCATTACTACCGAAGCTTCGAAGCTCAAAAAATGGTATTTGGACCAGCCCTAGTGAACGGATGGATTCTACATGCCTGGTTCCCACCGTGAAGCATGGAGGAGGTGTGATGGTGTGGGGGTGCTTTGCTGGTGACACTGTTGGGGATTTATTCAAAATTGAAGGCATACTGAACCAGCATGGCTACCACAGTATCCTGTAGCAACATGCCATCCCATCCGGTTTGCGTTTAGTTGGACCATCATTTATTTTTCAACAGGACAATGACCCCAAACACACCTCCAGGCTGTGTAAGGGCTATTTGACCAATAAGGAGAGTGATTGAGTGCTGCGCTAGATGACCTGGCCTCCACAGTCACCGGACCTGAACCCAATCAAGATGGTTTGGGGTGAGCTGGACCGCAGAGTGAAGGCAAAAGTGCCAACAAGTGCTAAGCATCTCTGGGAACTCCTTCAAGACTGTTGGAAAACCATTTCAAGTGACTACCTCTTGAAGCTCATCAAGAGAATGCCAAGAGTGTGCAAAGCAGTAATCAGAGCAAAGGGTGGCTACTTTGAATAAACTAGAATATAAGACATGTTTTCAGTTATTTCACACTTTTTTGTTAAGTACATAATTCCACATGTGTTCATTCATAGTTTTGATGCCTTCAGTGAGAATCTACAATGTAAATAGTCATGAAAATAAAGGAAAGGCACTGAATGAGAAGGTGTGTCCAAACTTTTAGCCTGTAGGAGCTTAATATTATAGACTCCTACTTACTCTGAGAACCCCTTCCATTTCAGCAGGAACTCTACTCTTCCCTTCACCACTCTGTGGTCCAACACCTTCTCCACCACATACTCCTCCTCTTCCTCCTTCACTGCTGCACCTGCAGGAGGTGCTGCAGGCTCCTCCTCCTCCTCCTTCACTGCTGCAGGCTCCTCCTCCTCCTCCGCTGCTGCAGGAGGTGCTGCAGGCTCCTCCTCCTCCTCCTTCACTGCTGCAGCTGCAGGAGGTGGTGCAGGCTGCTCCTCCTCCTCGGCCTTCTTGCCCTTCTTTCCTGCTCCGGTCGCCAGTTTGATGTCTGCTGAGGGCTCCTTTGGTAGACCCAAGGGGGAAACATGCAGAGATTATAGCCGTTTTCTAACCGGATAGTACTAGTACTTTTTAGGGGAAAAGTACACTTCTAAGCAGTTCTATGAACTACCCCAAAATCTTATTTCCTATTTGCATTCCCACCGGCCAAGTGACCACAGGGACTGGTAGGAGGGGTAAGGGATTGATGCAAGCATAGCAACCGTCTTAGTTAAAATCAGAAAAGAAATACGCCAAAAAAGTATTAACTATATACTAAATCTAATGTGTGTGTGTGTGTGTATGTATGTATATGTGTATATTATTTATATTTATATATATATTATTTATATATATATATATATATATATATATATATATATATATATATATATAAGTCATATCCATAGATATACATATCAGAATTTAAAAAGTCTCCTGAAGAGAAACGGGTATCTCTCTCTGTGGCTGTGTGTGTTTGTGTGTAATGGCGGACCAGCGAAGTTGTCAAGCCCGCAGGCGCTTGTGGAGTTTAACGCCAAAAGACAGTTAACCACAGATTCCCGTTAATCTTATTGTGGACATGTGTTGTGATATTTAAACAAACAATCCATCAACCGCGAAATAAAAGCCTCTTATTTACGAGAGCGGTCTGAGAGACCTCCGGCTTACAGCGCCCCAAGATGACAGGCCGGCCGGCGAGCAAGCGATCCCGGCTGCCACCGGCTGGGAGTCCCGTCATTCTATGGAGCTTCTCAACTCCGAAAACTTTGAAGCAAATTGTCAATGATTTTCGGAAGACTGCCTATCTTCGAAATCTAAACAGTTCATTTCTCGACTAAAACGTTGTCAGAAGTGAATTTATTAATGAATAAGATGGTAAATTGTTAAAATTGTCCCGCTGTTGCTCTGTCTGCAAGTAGGCTACAGGCGGCGCACTGAAAGATCCGGGTTGGCAGTGGGCGTGACTTAAGTTCGACCAATCAAGTAGACCTAGGAAAAGGGAAAAGACCCTGCTCTGAAGTAGGAGCTAATAAAGTCCCGTAATACGGCCAGAGGAACTTAAAAATTCCACAAATTTGTCTGGTGGGAACACGATGAAAAACGTGTTCTAGGAACGTTTATGTTCTAGGAACTGCAAAAATCCCTCCGTTCGGAAAGCGGCTAATGATACAAGGGTTAGAAGAACTAATGGGAGGTGGGAGTGAATTATAGTTTACCATGTTTTACTATATTCAAATGTTCTGTTTGAATGGAGAAATGCAAGGGCTGATGAGGTGACCGATCCATAGGACTTCACAGTGTGAAGTATCTCCTGCATTAAAACTGAAATAACTACTAAAATGTAAGCCACAAAAGTCATTAACTGGAGCTACAAGCTACACAGTAGCCTCAATCAACGACAGTTCATTTACCAGAAAATCACCAGATGTTTTTTGCTTTGCAAAACTCGGGAAACAACAAATTTTGAGTTAGCGATCTACACGCTGAAAATGGCAAGTTTAGAACAACGTTTTGATCGTGCAACAAGGCAGGCCTGGTTGGTTCTTTCTGGGAATAATTGTAAAGATTTACAAAGAATATGTTTAACGTTATGCCATGTTATATCTATCTGGGATGTTTTGGGGTCGATTGTGGCAGGATTGCTGCGGGTGAAGTAATGTTACACAGGGTGATACACTGGTGAGAGCAAATTAAGTTTAACCATGTATGCAGCTTATTTAAATAGCTCACTTTACCTTATTGTGTCAACAGTTAACTTCATTTTATAAGTGGCTAGGGTTGGGTACTGTTCACATTTTTACCGGTGCTTGTACCGAAACCTGAAATTTAGTTCTGGTAACCAACGGTACCTTTTTTGGGTACTTTCCCTTTGTAATAACAAAAAAATTATTAGTATCTTCGCTCCGTCTTACCTCTGTGTGTGTGTGTTGAAGCTGAGCCCTGCTCTCTGTCAACATGCAGACTGCGTTTCTTCTATCGGGGTGAAAATGTTCCACCTAAACAAGTTCCTTCCTGAGACTATTTTGCAGAGCCAAAGTCGTTCGGAGCTTACCGCCGCCCAAGACGATTGTGATTGGTTCAAGGTTCGTACACCTTTTCCAAAGTCAAAATCAAGCTTTTTTTTTTTTTTTAAAGCTTTTTCCAGTACCTTACACCACCGTAAAAGATATACAAATACATATTAAAAATTATTATTTTGTTTTTTTTGTCACAGTAAAAGACATAATACTATAAATAGCCAAAATTGTGTTTCGTAATAGCAAAAGGATCAGATATTTAAGGAAAACAAGTTTTATTTTTTCAAAATGTATCACTGTCTAAGCTATCTAACCCTCCTGAGTCAATGTAAAAACAATTACCCCCCAAAAGAAAAAAAAAAAAAAAATCACTCGACAGGTTCACTTTACTAACCCTGAATTATCACCTTTAAAATGTTTAATCTCTTCTCTTCATGGTTCCTAACAAAACATACAGTAAGACAGCTATGGAGAGGAGCACTGAGTGGGAGGATCTGAGCCAAATGATACACTGACCAGACGGCCTACCGTTGACAGAAAAGCCAGTTGAAACTAGAAAATGCATTTGCTGCAGAAAATGCGTGGGAATGCTGGGTAGCTGAATTGCTAAAGTTAAACTAGATGAATAGCTTAAATACTTAAAAAGAAGACGAAAGTAGTGAAAATAGTTGAAAAAGTAGGAATGGTTTTAATTAACTTAAATTTCATATCATAGTACCACTAATGTACAAAAGATGTGGAATAATTCAAGTTTTTTGAAAAGCTTATGCTAAAGCTAAACAAGATTGCTGGTTAAAATGTGTAAGAAAAAGGTGAAGTTATCAGACAGACGGACAGAGGAAAGAGGACAGAGAACGGAGAAAGATGACAGAGTACAGAGAACATTAAACAGAGGACAGAGGACAGAGAAAGAGGACATAGGACAGACAACAGAGGAAAGAGGACAGAGAAAGAGGACAGAGAACAGACGACAGATGAAAGAGAAAGAGGACAGAGACAGAAGACAGAGAAAAGAGGACAGAGAAAGAGGTTCAGAGAAAGAAGACAGAGAAAAAAGGACAGAGGACAGAGAACAGAACAGAGGACAGACAGACAGACAGACCAGAACAAGAGAATAGAACAGAGAAGACAGACAGAAGTGGAACACAAAAGCTATAGACTAAAGTTCATAGTACTGCCTGTACAGGGCTCCAGACTGCGACCAAATGAGAGTGTGCGACTGAATTTTACATCCAGTCGCACATGTGCGACGAGTAAATTTCCCCCCATTTTTTACACGTTAAACGTTGAAATTTCGGTACCTCAGAGCGCGTGAGCGCAAGCTTATCTGTCCTCTCTGAAAACTGACAGAGAGCAGAGCTCTGACACAAACACTCACAGAGCTGCAGACGATGCAAACTACGTCGGCGTTGCAGTTTTGTTGAAGTCACAGTGAGTCACGGAAATGCCGATAAAGTGGTTTCAAGTGTGGTTACAGTTTTTCATAACTTCAAGCAGACAGCGTTTGCTGCGATATGATATTAATGGCGAGGCAAAAGCGGTCGCGGTGCTGTTGACGTCACACTTCCTCGGAGACAAGCAGCCAGGCACAACAGTTATATGATAAACTTAAAAATGTGGGCATATCAGCGATTTAAAAAAAGTGGTTCACTCTGCCTTTCGCTGGGAAATATGGAGGACGATTTACATTGCAGCTAATGGAGGAAAATGTGGCACTCTCCCCATTTGGAAGCTTGCTGAGCCAAAAGTATAAGACGTATTGCATAACTGAGCACATTGGCTGAAACTAGACAAAAATACCTATGTTTTGATGTATAATTGTGTATGACAAGTAGATATTGTGGACGTGAGAGCAATTTATAGAGAAGGGACAAAGATAATTTTTTCGAAGCTTCACACTCTAGAGGATGTCTCTACAGTCTTATTAGGAGTTAAACATAGTGCTGTATACTGCTACCTATAGACATGTCTCTACAGTCTTATTAGGAGTTAAACATAGTGCTGTATACTGCTACCTATAGGCATGTCTCTACAGTCTTATTAGGAGTTAAACATAGTGCTGTATACTGCTACCTATAGACATGTCTCTACAGTCTTATTAGGAGTTAAACATAGTGCTGTATACTGCTACCTATAGACATGTCTCTACAGTCTTATTAGGAGTTAAACATAGTGCTGTATACTGCTACCTATAGACATGTCTCTACAGTCTTATTAGGAGTTAAACATAGTGCTGTATACTGCTACCTATAGACATGTCTCTACAGTCTTATCAGGAGTTAAACATAGTGCTGTATACTGCTACCTATAGACATGTCTCTACAGTCTTATTAGGAGTTAAACATAGTGCTGTATACTACTAGCTATAGACATGTCTCTACAGTCTTATTAGGAGTTAAATACCGCCTGATTAGTTATTTTGTAGCTTGTGCAGCTGAAATTGGCTAGAGACGCTCGGTTGCTACATGACAACAATGGCTTTAAGCCGAGTCTGGAGCAGAAAGCAGAGCAGTAGCCTAACGTTAACGTTAATCAAAACGTCATTTTCATGTATCAAACTGTGAAATATATTTGTGTAATATGTCAAGAACTGGGTGAATAGAATCCTAAATGTTACTAAAAATGTTACAAAAATCCATCTTTTCTCCGACTCGTAGTATTGTAGTAAAAAGAACGCAACAACCCCGCGGTTATTCGTTTTCCGACATGGATGTGACGTCACACTCAAGCTACTAGTCGCGATTACAAGACAAAGAGAACGCACCATTACACTAACAGCTTTACTGTCCTCAATCTGAACTTGATGCAGATCAAACACCAGAACTCTGGTCCGCTAGAAAACGGGGGTCCCGGTTCAGGTGGGAACGTGATCCGACCCAAACACAGGAAGAGGACCAAAACCAGAGCATTTACTAGCCTGCAGTTTCAACCTTTCCCACAGTTTACAGACTTAAATATCTGGTTTAAGGGATGAGAACTTTCAGATCCATATGTAATGCGTGTGCAGGTTAGTTCCAGTGGTGTAGTCTACGTGATACGCAGGAATACACAGTACACCCACTAAGAAAGCTCCAGGATTTCCATATACCTACTTAAAAATGCCCAATGATACGCAACAACATACTTTCCATTATATTTTTGATATATTTTGAATTGTCATCTGTTATTTTCTTCTTAGCATAGGCTAAATAAAAGGTATTTCCATCATAAATTGGTGCTTTAAACCGTATCCAAAAGCAACAAAAATGCAGTTGCTGATGCTCAAACTTCGCTGGGGGAGGACACCCAGACCCCCCAACTATGATCACATGCCCTCTCTCCAACCTCCCCAGACTCCTCTGGCTCTCCCTCTTCCTGCTCCTCAACACCTTCATTTGTTTCTCTCACTTTTTGGTTTCCTGGGGCTAAAAAGGACGCTATGTCCCTTCCTCGTTTCATGACAACTATTAGAAGAAGAAGAAACGGAGGGGCATGCATTACATCTCGTTTCCTAACCATCCCTCCCTACTTAACACGGGCAGATAGCCTGTTGATTACTTTACTCAAATGGATTTATTATCGCGATGCAACAGCCAAGATGGATGAAGTCCCGTGGTTAACATCCCAGCATTGTGTAGTCCTAGCAACGAGACTGACATTTGGATATTCGCTTCTGCTTCGATGAGTTTGTTTAGATATGATGAAGTTTCTAAACATATCGAGAGCAGACATTTCCAAACTTGATTTCATTCTCAGTGTGAGGAACAAAAGGAACCCGGTTATGTGCAGCAACAACAACAACAACAACAACAACAACAACAACAACAACAACAACAACAACAACAACAACAACAACAAGTCCCTTCCGAGATGAACTTACCAACTTGATCTTACCAACAGGAGAACTCGGAGCTCCTCTGCTCTCTCCAAGAGGAGTTGCTGTCTCATTCACCGAGCACCACCACATGCTGCACGCTAAATAACTATTAACGTTAGTTAACAGCTGCTAAGATGCTAACAGTGTAGCTAGCTAGGTTAGCATTTGCTACCAGCGTCCTCTTGATGTTCTTCCAACGCTTTTAGTGTTGGTGAAATATTAGGCTAGTGGTTGGGTGCGCCGCTCTAATTTACCCGTGTAGAACGTTGCGTCGCACATTAGTTCCGCTTTTGGTGCTCGCGTGTAAAACCATAATAAATTAATAATTTCTCCCTAGACATGCCTACGTGTGGGCACATGTCATGTCTTCACACTAATCTGGACAAATATTTTCTTATTTGGAGTCTTCACTGAGCCAGTACCTCAGAGGTCACCATATATGAGAATTATCAGCCATCAGAATGTGTGACCCCACTGTAACTGCTTAATTAAGGAGTCAAACTTCAAATATATAGTTATTTCATCTCTTCACATGTGGACACAGGTTTTCTTATTTTGAGTCATCACATAGCCAGTACCTCAGAGGTCACCATATCTGACAAGCAAGTAATGAGAGACAACAGCAAGTGAGGAGAGTTGATATGTGAATGCAGGGTATTTTGTTGCTTTGCTGTTTATAGTTAGTTAGTTATTTGTTTTGGGGCTGTGGTGGCAGAGGATAATATCTTATATTCTTTCCACTTACACCTCTGTTGATGTTAGTTTTGCTTGTACTGCCAGTGTTTCTTTATCATAATTAAATGGTTGATTCTTAGCACTGGGCCTTATGCTTCTTTGTATTTGTGTTTTGTTTGTAATGTTACATTTTTCATTTACCTATGTGTTGTGGTAGTAATTGTCTTACTGTTGTGGTCCACCACTTGAAAGAATGTAAAGAAAACACTGTAGTGTTGGCTGTCTCAATGTGTGTGTATGCCAGTTCACCATAGTTGTGTGTAGACAATGTATGGCACTAAATAAATTTGTTCAGTAAAACACAATGATTAGCAGCCTAGGGGCCCCTGACCACCATAATCCGCCCCTGCATATCGCTGTCAAATGTTGCCAGACCATGTGACCACACCGGAACAATCCAAACGCTTTTTGCCCACAGACGTCGCGCTAGACCTGGGGTAACATCATTTCACAGTAGTCCTATTAAAATATGTGACCTGCCCTAGTGAAGTCCACCTGTAAACAGGAGTGATGAAAGCTGTTACACTCTCAGTATGTAGAGGTACTGGCTCTGTGATGACTCCAAATAAGAAAATATGTGTCCAGATTAGTGTGAAGACATGAAATTACTACCCCAAACAATATTTTGAAGTTTGACTCCTTTATTAAGCAGTTACAGTGGGGTCACACATTCTGACAACTTAGCCAATGTGCATTAAATATTTAGTTCTTTCTTTTGTTAACAGTACAATATGATTATTTTTAGGTAGGTTATTACAAATGTAACTTGTGTATGCAGTCACAAAGAAATATATGTTTAGAAATATTTCAGAGAAAATGTACCTTAATATATTTTATTTACTTTCAGATAAACATATGTTACTATGCCTACAAATCGCGAATAATCATACAGCTTGCATCCGTGGACGTAATGTAGCTATTAATGTTTACTCCGTTTGCGTAGGCGGTCTTCTTCGCCCTCCATTATCTACCACGCACGATGTGCAACAGCGCCCTCTGTGGTCACAGTTCCTGATGGGTCACAGCTTTCTGTGCAACACCGCCACTGTTAAGGGACTGGGACATTCTACCACAAACATACAGTATCTGTCCTGACATCATTTGACTGAGTTGATGCTGACACTGATAAAGGGTGACTTTTTCTCAATCACTTTTATGATGTAAAGCTTGTTTTTGCACGTTTTTTTTGGGGAGGACGAGCTGAAGGGTCATGCGCTGTCACACTAAAATATCCTAGAAAACAATGAAAGTTTTGGAAAACCAAAACATGTCTCAAAATGTTACTGAAATGCCTTGCTTACAAGCTAACAGTTTTGATGCCAGAAAGCTAGCATGCTGAGTAATGACAGTGAAAATGGCCGACTGTCCGGCCCCATCACATCAGGCCCTGTCACGGCTGGTCACAGCCAGAGCCAGAGATATAAAGAGTTGCGACACTCGATCTTGCTAGCGGAGTGGTCACGTGGTTCATGTAAGCCTGTATAGTTCCAAACATACGCAGCGATTGCTATATTGAATGGTAAATATGATTAAAAACACATACTCATGTACTTGTTTGATTGTTATTGCATATTTGGAGTGGTAGGGTGACAACTGAAAGCTACGTTTTTAAGTTTTGGAGGGAAAGCTTCACGTCCGTGTTAGCATGAGTAGCACTACGCTACTGTCTTGTATTGTCCTTCATGTCACAGGGACTGGTTTAGTTCATTTACATATTAGCTGTCCAAATGAGTTTGTTCCGATTCACTTACCCATGGTCAGAGAGCGATTGAGAAAGCAGAGTACAACAGTCCATTCAGCATTTAGTGTGCAGCCCATTTCTTCTGATGAGGCAGGAGTTGACCACACAACCATGATCATTTTAAGACTAAGCCATACACCAAGTATCACATATACTAAAAGAATAACAACTCATTACAATTGGTTGAATATTTTTTTTTTTATATGAGTGACACAAAAAGAACAAGTACAGAAAAAAGGAATACAGTGGGGAAAGGAGACAATTAAAAAAAAAGCAATACAAATAAGATTTACCCCTGGCACAATCATAAAATTGCTATTTTATTTAAATGGAGTCAGATGGAAACATACATTTAAATGTCTATGGGGCAATGCGAGTGGCCTATGACACTTGAGAAACTAAAAATGTCCGACCACGCCACTTGGGATAGGCCCAAGACCTTTAAAGAGCACACAGGTCCGTTCTCAAAATCCAGGGTCAGAGACAATAAAGTAATTATAAAAAAATATACAATTATATTTAGTTAAATATTCTTTTTAAAATAGCAATATGTTTTGTTAGAAATGAATAAGTAATGATATTAGAAAAAAAAGTAAACAAAACAATTCAAATCAATAAACCGCCATGCATAATGAAAAGAAAAAAAAATCAAACAAAATCAACCAAAATAAGAAGGAACAAAAACCCACATGCTATATGTACAACAGTTAATACAATATTTACAGAGCCAATTTTGTACCAGTTTCCAGACTACTTTGTTATTAGTATCCAGGAAACTTTTACCGGACTCCAGAACAGTTTTTGCCGCAATCCAAAACGGCACCAGTGGGTTGAAGAACGCGCTGGGGAGTACTGGCCCTTTAATTTAGTCGTGGCACCACGATAGCCCCACAGCAGCATGTATGAGGCTGCAGCCCGGTCCAGCGATTTACAGGACAGGCGGAGTCTAACCCTAGACCTACTCTATCTCTAAAGTGTCTTGAGATAACTCTTATGATTTGATACTATAAATAAAATTTAATTTATTTGTATGTGGCGCTAAAGTCAAGTGACAACGCTATAAAGACCGTTGCCGTGCTTGCGTCACTCCCTTACCCTCCTACCAGTTGCTATGGCCACTTGGCCAGTGTGAATGGAAATGGAAAAAACGCTTTTGGGGGAGAGTAGTAGAACTGCTCAAAAGTGGACTGTTCCTATAACTACATTCCTGTAACTACTTGGTCGGAAAGAGGCTATAAATGCAGATATAAATGTAATTAAAAAAATAATTATCGAATTTCAAATATTGCACCTGTCAATACAGAACCAAATATTCTGTAGCCTATTTTGCCGTCAATACTGCTGACGTTGTCTTTGTTGTAATCAAATCAGTATATATTTATGTTTAACATACTATATACTACTGCTTATTTCATTTTATCAATGGGAAACCTACATGTGTACAGACAAGGCTAGCAGCAGCAGCGCTGCGTCAGACACGTTTCTGGTGTGCAAAGACAAAACGCCACGCTCACGCCACGCAGGCAGTTTGGTCCGTTATAAATGAACCCTGGTGTGTTTGGTCCGATAGTCCGGTTGGTTTGGGGCAGTGTGAAAGCTCATCTGAACTCTGGTCCATTTCTGGATTGATAGAGTTCAGTGGTGCAGATATTTTATAAATGTTAGTATTATTCATATTTTAAAGACATTCATATTAATTAGAACAGTTTACTTCTTCAAATTGAAGCCTTCAATTGAGTCTAGGGACAGCTTTTCAGAAACCTTTAAATATTCCACTTTAGTATCATACATGTTTGGTGTTATTTAACATGTTTAACTAATTTAAACTATTCTAACTATTCTTACTGCTTCCCCTTCTTTCGCATTAAAGCCAGCAATCTGGTTAAATTTTAGCAATTTAAAAAAATGCATTTTCTAGTTACTTTTCAGATGACAGTTTTTTTTTTTTTCTTCCTGTCCAATGAAACCCATGTATCTCCAGATGTGTGTTGATGTTGAATGTTTGTGATAAACTGAAGTATGAGGTCATAAGAGTGACATAAAAAAGAACCTGTAAAATAAGAAGAAACTAAATGTCGAAGTTCAACTCAATTCAGTTTATTTAAGTAGAGGACAGATCAAAATAATAAAACAAATGATTATACATGGGATACAAATCCCAGTATTAGCCAAAAGCTCGCTATGATGGTTGGAGCTGGCTGTGAGTTATGTTTGGCTGTCAGTATCTGTGTTGGCTCTGCCTCTCCATCTCTCTCTCTCTGTTTTCCTCCCTCGTGCCTGTGTCAGCCAGCTGATTGCGTACACCTGCTCGCCTCCTCACCGCCATCAGAGCCTGTCTATGGAGAGCCTGTTCACTCCCTATCTCACTCCCTATTAGCCCCATTGTACCAACCCGGAATTTTCCCGAGAGTGGAAGTTCTCCCCTTATTAGACATTCTCTGCCGCCATTCCTCCTGCCCAGGGGCGGATTTAGTCATTTTGGGGCCCAAGGCAAACACAGACATGGGGCCCTCTACATCTCTTGTTTCCGCCCTTTTGTCCATCCTTATTTTTCTAAGAAAGTCCTACTTGTAACTTCTCTTCAGCAGTCTTCACACAGCAATGATGTCGAGACATCTGGAGTTGCATCTGTAAGAAAGAAAGAAGAAAAAAACCCACAGAACATTCTGTTTAACAGATGCATCCACTGTAAAATTGTATTTAAAATTTTCTCAGAAAAAACCTTAAGCATAAGTTAATGGGGCATTTTGGGGGCCCCTAAGTAGCTCGGGGCCCAAGGCAATTGCCGACCTTTGCCTAATGGTAAAGTCCGCCCCTGCTCCTGCCGTACACACCTGCATGTCATCAACTACAATCAAGCTCAGTATTTAAACCCCGGATTGACTCTCCATCCTCGCTTGATCGTTGCTCCAGTCTCTTCGCTGACATGTGCCTCAAGCTCCAGCGAATTATTCTGTGTGTTTCCCCTACCTGTGCCTTTGTAACCTGTTTTCTGTCTTTTCATTCCAGTCACTACCTTCCCGTCACTCTGCCTCCAGTCAGCTGGCTCCTCCATCCGGTCCCTCCCTCGCGGTTCTCTGCTCCAGCCTGTCTCAGCTCACGCCTCCCTGTGCTTCAGGGCTTCCCCAGCGGATCTCTCAGCTCCGGTCTCCCCGTGCCTTCTGAGCTCCCTCTCTGTTCCCCGTTTCAGTCTCCACGCCCGTGCTTTCGCCCATGGCATCAACCTTGCCCATTTTCCCTAATAAAACAACTTTTGCTGAGCATTTGGGTCCGTTATGTCCTAACCGTAACACTCGCAAACTTCCCCCCAAATACAACCAGCTGTTCTCATGTGTGTAATCCACTCAAGAAGTCTAGTGACAGTCTGCTGATTTAAGCCTTGATACAATTTAAACAGGTGAGTTATATCAACAGTTGTTATGAAGTGTGACATTAGCTTCATAGACCAAAACTTGTTTTTTTTGTACCAGACTGTAAACATTTATATATTTCTGATGTAAAGTTTGGATTTTTTTTACATGGGGGTCTATGGGGAATGATGTGAGGAACTGTTCAGTGACACACATAACAAACATCGTTTTCAGCATCTTAATGAGATATTCATAATCACTCAAATAAAACATACATAACCTGACACAAGCTAGCATTAGCTCAATTCAGTATCAGGACAGTCACTTAACTTTCTGTTAGCTTAAAAGGATTAATGTTACCTTTTGTGACATTAAATTCAACACTTTAGTAATAGTATAATATTGTAAAACACATTTTTCATCCGTGAAATGTTATTCCATGTTGCTTAGTTTAGCATTTCTTTCACATGAACATCCAAAAGCAGTACAACAATTTATTTATATCTTATATACTTTATTTATATACTATTTTGCACTCAGCACAATTGCCTTTGTACACCAACGCATGTATAATTCCTGTTTTGCACCCAACACACAGCTTACTTTTCCCTCCACAGATGCACGTTGGTAAATTGGGGAATGAATTTGCGCTCCCAGCGTCGGTTCAGTGAAAAGAGGTGTGTTCCGGCGCAAACGTTCCCTGGTGCTATTTTGCAGTTTCAGAAAACAATTCCGCCACAGACCAGGAAAAACCTGGTCTAAAGTCATTAAGATGCTATTTTATGGGCGCATGCTTGGCCATAATGTAGCATGCACAAAGCGCATACACTTTGCTTCTCTCATCTACATGCAGCAGTTCCCATTTTTGCCAACCATACATGATTACAAGGAAAAATATTACTGAAAATGCGTTCCAATTCATTCCAATGGGGAAACATTGCGGCTAGACTTTCGACATACATTACGTACATTTACACTTTGAATTTCGTCATGGCATTTATATAACACATGCTCTATGGCAGTGAAGGTCAACTGGCGGCCCACTGGCCACATCCGGCCCGCCAAAACTTTTAGTCTGGCCCGCAGAATAATCATGAATTCACAAAATGTAAAGAGGAAAAACTGCGTTGTGTTATTTATCATTTCAAGCATTTAGAGCAAAAACCCAGCCCCCTGTATTTACATCTCTATTCACATGTAAAGCGATGCTTGAGCTCCACACACACCGCTGAGCCGAGATGTGTGTGCGTTAAAACACGCAGCACCTGACTGGGAACGATATGGCCGCTGGGGCAGATGAACTCACGCTAGTCTATTTTCTGTAAATAGGCTACAATAAAACCTTTGTGAGTAAAAAGTCAACACTTGTCAACGCACTCACCTGTGTAGACCGGCATAAACATGTAGAACGCGACATATCAATCTGCTCTGTCTGCTCAGTCCACTCTTGTCCACTGCGCTGTTTTACGCAAACACAGCTCTACTCTGCACATAGCAAATTTTTACAAACAAGCTAAAACAAAAGCTGTCGGTTTGTAGTCTAACTGTTTATCTTAGTTTGCCGGGAATCTAGAATGTCCCAGTCCCTTAACAGTGGCGGTGTTGCACAGAAAGCTGTGACCCATCAGGAACTGTGACCACAGAGGGCGCTGTTGCACATCGTGCGTGGTAGATAATGGAGGGCGAAGAAGAACGGAGTAAACATTAATAGCTACATTACGTCCACGGATGGTAGCTGTATGATTATTCGCGATTTGTAGGCATAGTAACATTTGTTTATCTGAAAGTAAATAAAATATATTAAGGTACATTTTCTCTGAATTTTGAGAAATTCTTGGAAACCTCACTGCTGGCTGAACAAACCAAACTCTCCGCTATTTTTACTCGTTTTGCGTACGCAGGCCACAAGAAGTAATTAGGTTTCGTTTTTGTTGTTGTTGAGTCACTTTTACTCACGACATGCTGCACGGCCACAAAGGATTCCATTCATTACGCTAAGCTGAGCTAGCCACGGCACAAAATGCGTTTGCCCACCTATATAAATATGGAGGAGACGGTGAATAACCCAATTTGAACAAACTGTGCTACAACCTGCCTACGGACGACTTTAGACTCTGTTGTTCCCCTCAAAAAGAAAATGAGGAGGAAAAGGAAACGAGCGCCTTGGTATAACTCCCAAACTCGCAAATTAAAACAAATCTCGCGAAACCTTGAAAGTAAATGGCATTCAGCCAAACTGGACAACAATCTCAAAACCTACAGGAAGGCCCTCAGACATGCCAGATCAGACTACTACTCATCATTAATAGAAGAAAATAAAAATAACCCAAGGTTTCTTTTCATCACTGTAGCCAGGCTGACAGAGAGTCACAGCTCTAGTGAGCCATCTATTCCTAAAGCTCTGAGTAGTGACGACTTAATGAGCTTCTTTAACGATAAAATTATAACTATTAGAGATAAAATCCATTACCTTTTGCCCTCAATTTCCAACTGTTCACCTTCAACAATTAATGTTAAAGGTATCCTCAGCTAAGCCTTCTACTTGTCTCTTAGACCCCATCCCAACGAGGCTACTCAAAGAAGAATTACCCGTAATTAACACTTCATTACTAGATATGATCAATATGTCTTTATTAACAGGTTATTTACCGCAGTCATTTAAAGTAGCTGTGATAAAACCTCTCCTGAAAAAAACCCACCCTCGATCCTGAGGTCTTAGCAAACTATAGACCTATATCTAACCTTCCCTTTCTCTCCAAGATCCTTGAGAAGGTAGGTGCTAATCAATTATGTGATTTTCTGCATAGCTATAGTTTGAGGACTTTCAATCAGGATTTAGAAAGCATCATAGCACAGAGACGGCACTGGTGAAAATTACTAATGACCTAATGACCAGATCTTAGTGCTGCATTTGACACTATTGACCATACAATCCTGTTACAGAGATTGGAATACTTAGTTGGCATTCAAGGAATCGCACTAAGCTGGTTTAAGTCCCATTTCTCTGATCGATCTCAATTTGTTAATGTTAATGATAAATCCTCCAAGTACGTTAAAGTTAGCCATGGCGTTCCACAAGGCTCAGTGCTTGGACCAATTCTATTCTCCTTATATATGCTTCCTCTTGGTAAAATTAATAGGAAACACTCAATTCATTTTCACTGTTATGCGGATGACACCCAAATATACTTGTCAATCAAACCAGATGAAACCAGTCAGTTAGCTAAACTTCAAGCATGCATCAAAGATATAAAATCCTGGATGACCTACAATTTGGAAAGACACAAACTCGAACCATTTTCTCATATTAGTTCTGATCTAACTCCGTCTGTCAGCTCTGTGAGCTCCTCCTTGCTTTTGCCAACAGTCAGGCTCCGCCGTTGCCAGGTTACCTATGCAAATGAGCTGTTGAACTCTTGAACTGCCCTGCTCGCTCCACTGTGGTATCAGGTTACAGCCTGTTGATACATACTCATTACTATGGAGACAACCTCGCAAATCGTTTTTTTTTTGTGGAAAAAATGCATTTTGGAATATTTATAATATAATATGAGATTGGCACTCGATTAGTGTGAACTTGACCGGAAAGCATGAAATCAACAGAGGTATGGATTATCATCTTTCATGCCTGTCACATCTACTGCAGTCAAATTTGCTGTGTTCCCTTGGAAGGAATAACTGCACATGGCTAAGCACTTGTAATAGCATTTCAAACATGCTTAGAGGCTAAAAACATGTTTAAAACTTGCCCCGTTGAAGCCCTGTTTAAGCCAGTTGGGTGCAAAATCTGACCGGAGGATAACTCGGTGTAGGCAGCACCATTTGTTTTCGTTTTTTTCACTACTGACAGTACTCCTAATGTACAAACAACAGAGTTACGGGTTGAAATCGACCAGAATTCTCCTTTAATCCCTGATAACAATGGGCACAATATTGAATGAAAACAGTTCTAATTTATTTTCTTTAAAATTTAAGTATTCAAGTAAAAACAATTCAAAGACAAAATACTAATACTATACTAATTGAACTATTGTAGGAACATTGAACTCTGAGTACACATTCAGTTGTACACCTCTGCTGCAATGTAAACTGTGCAGCATACAAGCAAGATGAAATCATAACAATAAACAAAGGGCTCTGTTCTGTAACATATTGCACACAACCATGTCCTTATTGGAAGCAGTCCTGAAGCTGGGATAGGGTAGTGTCAGGCCAGGTTCTGATATTCTTTCTACTTGGCTGTATAGACCCGGGATTAATGCTGGGGTCAGGAGTAGTTGATTGATTCGACTGGCCCAGGTGAGGGAGAGGTGCAGTTCTGTGTGCTTTCTTGATGTTAGAGTATACAGTACATGGTCTAGTGTGTTCTTCCCTCTAGTAGCACAATCTACATGCTGGAAAAAAGCTGTGGAGTACAGACTTTAAGGACGTAAATAAAATGGCTTGTATATTTCCGACAGGGCTCCAGGTCAGGTGAGTCGTGCTGGGCAACGATCCTGCACAAAAATGCAGTCCTCCGTTCCGCCTCTGGTCTTTATTTTCTCATCCTGCCGGTAGCTAGCTCGCCGTGCTAGCGCCGACAACAACCTGGAGCGCCCGGTCTGGCTATGTCCTCCGGGATGTTGTGAACCGCTTGGATGGCTCTCGTAATGGCTGTGTTGTATCGTAGTCCTGTATTGATTAGTTCAGTGTGGCTGTACTTGTATAAATATACACCGACAAGAGAGCTAGTAGCCGCTGCACAATCGCGCACCGCCATCTTTGTTGACATGAGTGAATGTGGAGCCTTCCAATCGGTTCCAATGAGTGTTTTGAAGTGTTTTTTTTCTAAGTAATTTAAATACTCCATAATGTGTTTTTGCACATCGTAAACACGACAACGATATTATCGTAAACGATATATATCGCCCACCCCTAACGTCTGGTATATCAAAGCTGTCCCCGAGTGCCGTAATGCCTGCCATTTTGGAAGATTTTATTAATAACAGGTGTGCGTACACACGGTTTTATAAATCTGACTTTTTTCCGGCGTACGCCAATTTGGGCTTTTGGGCGCACCTTACACTTATAGTAAGGATCCTACGCACAGTTTTATAAATGAGACCCCAGGTGATTTAGAACAACACATACTTCTTCGCTGCAGCATTAGAATTCAGAATATTTCATTACAGGAAAACAAACAAATTTTGAGTGGAATAAATCCCTTCAAAGGGAGGGAGCGTAATGTGTAGTCCTAGCCAGGATAACATCCATGCTGTTCAGAAGATAAAGTTACTGCTGGTCTGCCTTCAATGTGGAGAGAAGATCAGAAAATAACAACACAGCTATCAGGGCATGAGGAGGAGGCAGGAGGAAACAGCTTGGCTCGGAAACATGTTCACAACGTGGCAGTGTGAACGCGCTGGTGAGATTTAAGGTTACCATTCAGAGAAAAAGTTTTACCACATTGTTCACACCAGTACGGCTTCTCTCCAGTGTGAATACGCTGGTGTTTTTTAAGGTCAGTACTGTGAGAAAAAGTTTTCCCACATTGTTCACACCAGTACGGCTTCTCTCCAGTGTGAAAGCGCTGGTGTCTTTTAAGGTACCTACTCTGAGAAAACGTTTTTCCACATTGTTCACACCAGTACGGCTTCTCTCCAGTGTGAACACGTTGGTGGGTCTGTAACCTATTTAAATACATGAATGCTGCCCCGCATTGTTCACAGCTGTACGGTTTATCTCCAGTGTGAACAATTCTGTGGCTTTCTAGGTGACCACTCTGAGAAAATGTTGCACCACATAGATCACACCAGTACGGCTTCTCTCCAGTGTGAACACGTTGGTGGATTTCTAGACTGTCACTCCTAGAAAATGTTTTACCACATCGATCACAGCTGTAAGGCTTCTCTCCAGTGTGAATGCGTTGATGTATTATTAGGGTACTCTTTCGTGTGAAAGTTGCCCCACACTGATCACAGCTGTAAGGCTTTTCTTTAGTGTGAATGCGTTGATGTCTTTTTAGGATACTCAATTGTGTGAAAGCCGCCCCACATTGAACACAGCTGTAAGGCTTTTCTTCAGTGTGAATGCGTTGATGTCTTTTTAGGCGATGCTGTAGTACGAAAGCTGCCCCACATAGACCACAGCTGTGTAGATTGTGTCCAGTGTGAACTCTCTGATGAATCTTTAAATATCCAGATGTTGTGAAGGATTTGTCACAGTGTTGACAGTGGTGACGTTTGGGTCCCTCTCCTCTCCGTTTCTATAGCAACAGACAAACGGAGAGAGAGAGTTAGTGAACAACCTTCTTAAACCCTGGACTTGCTCTCACTCACAATTTTCACTCTTCATACAATAATTTATGACAAAATGAAGGAAAATGTGTGCCGGTTGCAGACATGTTATTATGGAAGAAAATGTACTTTTCATAACTTTTATAAGTTCAGAAAAATTTTAAGGCAAATTTCCCCATTCAAGTGATTGGCAATTTAAAAACTAACGACGTGGGATTCATTAATCCTAAGAACACACGTGCGAACAATTCCGTTTTTGAACGTCATGAATCCAATGTAGATTATTTTTAGGGACTTTTTTAAGAACATATATAAGAGAAACCAAAGCTATTGGTGAATGAGGCCCATTATTCACAGAAAGGAAACATGGACGCTGCAATGAAACAGTAAGAGAAAGCAAGGCATAAGATCACAGACCGCCTGAATGTGTAAGCAGCCTAAAAATATACAGTGGGTACGGAAAGTATTCAGACCCCTTTACATTTTTCACTCTTCGTTTCATTGCAGCCATTTGCTAAAATCAAAAATGTTCATTTTATTTCTCATTAATGTACACTCAGAACCCCATCTTGACAGAAAAAAAACAGAAATTTTCAAATTTATTAAAAAAGAAAAGCTGAAATATCACATGGTCATAAGTATTCAGACCATTTGATCAGTATTGAGTAGAAGCACCCTTTTGAGCTAGTACAGCCATGAGTCTTCTTGGGAATGATGCAACAAGTTTTTCACACCTGGATTTGGGGATCCTCTGCCATTCTTCCTTGCAGATCCTCTCCAGTTCCGTCAGGTTGGATGGTGAACGTTAGTGGACAGCCATTTTCAGGTGTCTCCAGAGATGCTTGTTTGGGTTTAGGTCAGGGCTCTGGCTGGGCCAGACAAGAATGGTCACAGAGTTGTTCCAAAGCCACTCCTTTGTCATTTTAGCTGTGTGCTTAGGGTCATTGTCTTGTTGGAAGGTGAACCTTTGGCCCAGTCTGAGGTCCTGAGCACTCTGGATGAGGTTTTCTTCCAGGATATCTCTGTACTTGGCCGCATTCCATCTTTCCTTCGATTGCAACCAGTCGTCCTGTCCCTGCAGCTGAAAAACACCCCCATAGCATGATGCTGCCACCACCATGTTTCACTGTTGGGATTGTAATGGGCAGGTGATGAGCAGTGCCTGGTTTCCTCCACACATACCGCTTAGAATTAACGCCAACAAGTTCAATCTTGGTCTCATCAGACCAGAGAATCTTATTTCTCATAGTCTGGGAGTCCTTCATGTGTTTTTTGGCAAACTCTATGCGGGCTTTCATATGTCTTGCACTGAGGAGAGGCTTCTGTCGGGCCACTCTGCCATAAAGCCCCGACTGGTGGAGGGCTGCAGTGATAGTTGACTTTGTGGAACTTTCTCCCATCTCCCTACTGCATCTCTGGAGCTCAGCCACAGTGGTCTTTGGGTTCTTCTTTACCGCTCTCACCAAGGCTCTTCTCCCACGATTGCTCAGTTTGGCTGGACGGCCAGGTCTAGGAAGAGTTCTGGTTGTCCCAAACGTCTTCCATTTAAGGATTATGGAAGCCACTGTGCTCTTAGGAACCTTGAGTACTGCAGAAATTCTTTTGTAACCTTGGCCAGATCTGTGCCTTGCCACAATTCAGTCTCTGAGCTCCTTGGGCAGTTCCTTGAACCTCATGATTCTCATTTGCTTTGACATGCACTGTGAGCTGTAAGGTCTTATATAGACAGGTGTGTGCCTTTCCTAATCAAGTCCAATCAGTTTAATTAAACACAGCAGGACTCCAATGAAGGAGTAGAACCATCTCAAGGAGGATCAGAAGAAATGGACAGCCTGTGAGTTAAATATGAGTGTCACAGCAAAGGGTCTGAATAGTTATGACCATGTGATATTTCAGTTATTCTTTTTTCCAAAAATTTCTACATTTGTTTTTTTCTGTCAAGATGGGGTTCTGAGTGTACATTAATGAGAAATAAAATGAACTTTTTTGATTTTAGCAAATGGCTGCAATGAAACGAAGAGTGAAAAATGTAAACGGGTCTGAATACTTTCTGTACCCACTGTACATTAACTGACCACTGCTCTGAACTGAAACCATCATAATCATACCATCCAAAGATTAAGTTACTAATCATTTGCACAAATGAACAGTTGGAGCTAGGACTGCTGTATTCATATTCATTAATATTGAGATTAGATTTCTGGGACTCTTCAGTCTGGAGTAACTTCTTTTCTTCGCTCACCTCCTCCTTCTTCCTCTTGCCATCCTTCTTCTTCTCCTCCTTCTCCTTGTGTTTCTGCATGTACTCGGTGATAAGGTCGGGGCAGTCCAGGTTGTCTTGCGGCTCCCATGTCTTATCCTCACTGGAAAGGTGAGTGCAGACAGAAGAAAATCTCGTCAGGCTTTGTTTTAAGGAAATACATTCTCACTCTAATTGCTAATTCGTATTATTCCTTTTTCTATTGCCATTTTCGTAAGGTTATTCAATGGTCTGCAACTTAGTGTCAAAATAATAATAATAATAATAATAATATTATATATATATATATATATATATATATATATATATATATATATATATATATATATATATATATATATATATATATAGGACCAAGAACAAATATTAATATCATAGACTCATACTTACTCTGAGAACCCCTTCCATTTCAGCAGAAACTCTACTCTTCCCTTCACCACTCTGCGGTCCAAAACCTTCTCCACCACATACTCGTCCTCTTCCTCCTTCACTGCTGCTGCAGGCTGCTCCTCCTCCTCCTCTTTCACTGCTGCTGATGCAGCTGCAGGAGATGCTGCAGGTTGCTCCTCGTCCTCCTCTTCCTCCTTCACTGCTGCAGGAGGTGCTGCAGAATGCTCCTCCTCTTCCTCCTTCAATGCTGCAGGAGGTACTGCAGGCTGCTCCTCCTCCTCTGCCTTCTTGTCCTTTCCTGCTCCGGTTGCCAGCTTGACGTCTGCTGAGGGCTCCTTTGGTAGACCCAAGGGGGAAACATGCAGAGATAATGATACAAGGGTTAGAAGAACTAATGGGAGGTGGGAGTGAATTATATGGCGCTTTTCCATTACATGGTACCTGCTCGACTAGCCTCGACTCTACTCGCCTTTTTTGGTTTTCCATTACGAAAAAAGTACCTTGTACCTGCTAACAGGTATTTTTTTAGTACCACCTTAGTTGTGGTTCCAAGCGAGCTGAGCCGATACCAAAAGGTGATGTGAAAGCGACAGAGGGGGGTGTCCTGAACAAACCCGCTGTTTTTTTGCTGCCTCCAGCTTCATTTTAAACTAAATGTGTCTTCTACACCATATCATACGGTTGACTTCAGCCTGTGTCATAGGTTTTTGTTGTGAGGCAGAAAGATCTAGCTTTTTGCTGCTTGGAGGACTTTGCTCCGAGTCCTTCTTTGCTAGTGGATGGCGAGCTATCATCTGTGGTGGAGGTATCGGTGGCCACTAGCTTTGTAGATGCGTGTGTCGAGATGTTTCATTAAATTAGAGTTGCTTACAACGGATGTCGACAAAGTCTTTGCTCCTGATGAATAATGTAGCTACACATTACATGCACGTTCTTGCCTTTTACCACAATGAATTTTAAGTAGTGCTTATATCTTCACCTTGAAAACACCAACTTTTCATCGGATTGCTCCTGAATCGCCATCTATGCTTCTTCCTCAAATCTGTGTTTAGCTGTTGTGTGTGTGTGTGTGTGTGTGTGTGTGTGTGTGTGTGTGTGGCGCGTGTGCTAGCATGTGTGTAAAAACACTGGCTCTGATTTGCTACCATGAAACATGACTCTGCCTTAGCCAATCATAATCGCTTACCTCGTTATTAACCCACCTCCTCACTAGCTGTGAGCCAGGGGTGCGTTCGGATTACACAGTTTATTCAATCAATGCATATTAACGCATCGCATTTAACGTCCAGTAACGTTAACGGTGTTGTAATGACGGGAAAAGTAATTAGATTACCCCGATACTGAAAAAATAACGTTGTTACCGAACGCCGTTCATTTAAACAGCGTTATTACAAACACTGGTTATAAGCAACGTTTATTTGTTTTGGCCAATAACTCAATGCATTTAAATGGGAAATTTGCAATTGCAATATCTCTGCCACAGTAAATGCACTCAACATGAAACTAACTGGTACTAAATTAGGGGTCGCTATAATTAACGTAGACAAGTTTTGGCCCTTTTACTCAATGTTAATGATGTATTTTTAATGGGAATGTATCACAGACCTTGCAGCTCACACTTCTCAATATTTACTGATGCTTGCCTCTTACGTTACGTTTTGGTTTTCGCTTTTGCGTGTCCTCTGTTTTTTTTTACAATAAACAAACTTTTTAAGCCACTTGACAAAGTTTCCACAACCTTCACAGTGGACAAAAGCAACTGTTTTCTCTCACTTTTTCAATCCAAAATCAACACCATTCACAGGCGCTTTTAAACAACCAAAACTAGGGAAAAAAGCAACATTTACAGTATATTGCCTACATTGCTTACAATATCATCTCTCAAAAAACTAGACATATTGAGTGCATTTAAGTGCCATATTACATTGTTTTTAAAGAATTCTTTTTTCCAAATGATATCAACCTCACAAACATTACATTAAAGGAACACGCCGACTTATTGGGAATTTAGCTTATTCACCGTAACCCCCAGAGTAAGACAAGTCCATACATACCCTTCTCATCTCCGTGCGTGCTGTAACGCTGCCTGACGGTTCCAGCATTAGCTTAGCCTAGCACAGATCCTGCAGGTAACTGGTTCCAACTAGCCTACTGCTCCCAATTGTGACAAAAGTGACAAAATAACTCCAACATGTTCCTATTTACATGTTGTGATTTTGTAGAGTCTGGCGTGTACAAAAAAAAACAACTTAACATGAGACACAGCCATCTTCTAACAGTAAACAAACCGGGAACTATATTCTCAGACAGGCTTGCTGCGAGCATATCACTCCACCCAAGTACTATATTCTTCCGCCTGAGAATATAGTTCCCGGTTTGTTTACAGTTAGAAGACGGCTGTGTCTCATGTTACGTTGTTTTTTGTACACGCTGTGACTCTATAAATCACAACATGTAAATAGGAACATGTTGGCGTTAGTTTGTCACTTATTCGGAGCAGTAGTATTACTGGAACCATTCACCTGATGTTCTTTGATGGGCTGATGCCGCTGGAGCCGTCAGACAGCATTACAGCACTCACGGAGATGAGAAGGGTATGTATGGACTTGTCTAACTCTGGGGGTTACGGTGAATAAGCTAAATTCCCAATAAGTCGGCGTGTTCCTTTAAGTTGTGCAACTTAACTTTCAGAACTACAAGTTTCAACCTGAGACTGATATGTATATACAGTAGTAGTATTTTCATTTATTTATTTGATTATGTCACACAGCTCTGTTACAATTATGCTGATCGTTGATCAGCTGTTTCTCTGTGGAGAAAGAGAGAGAGAGAAAGATGCGCAACAATCAGCTGTTTTTCCGAAGGTATAGTCAACGTGTCAGCTCTTTAGATCAGATCGTGGTCTCCACTACATATTTTCTTGTCTTTGATTTTGGTAGTGGTTGTGTTTGGTGTAGTTTCATCGTCCATACGACTCTGTGATTTACTCGTCGGTTCCGCTTCGTGGAATGGATGATTAAGTTAGACTCCATGTTTTCTGTTGAGACACTAAAGCACTGACGTCGTGGTATTATCGTGGTAAGCTAGTTAGATTTTGCAGTAGACACTGACTGAACAGAGTTTTAGTTTTAATTACTTTTGAACTGATTCCAAACTTTGGACACTTTGTCGTTTTCTCCGGCCTGTCTCTTCTCTTAGCCCCTCGCTATTTACGCTCTAACATGTGTCGCCAGCAGCAGACTGAGCCGCGTCTGTGCGACAGTAATAATGCTCTGTGCGGAAACACCGTCCATCAGCGATACGTTGGTAACATTGATTTAACAAAGCTTCGAGGCAAGTAATTTTGCATCGAGGATTTTTTGTAATCGAATTATTCGAGTTATTCAAGGAATCGTTTCAGCCCTACACAACTATTAACTAAAACAACAAGTATGTATGTAAGTATGTATTGAGTTGATGTAAATTAATGCTTTTTTTTAATCCGATTTATCAATTAATGGAAAAAACAGATTAATTGATTATTAAAATAATCGATAGTTGCATTCCTACTCCTCAGCCTGGCTTGGCCTTCGTGAAACGCACCAAGCCAGGCTGCACAGATTAGACTAGGTCAAGCCTCTCTTCATCAGTTATCCTGGATTTATAAATTCTACTTTTGTGTGATACCCCCCTGAACACTGACCTGAACATGGCTGGTATCAGAGTCCCAGTCTGCTGCTGGTCTTCTGGGGACCTTGTTGCTCCGCTGCTCCTGGTTCTGGTTGTCCTCCTCCATTCCTCTCTTGTCCTGAAATCCAGCAGATGTCCACTGGGGCTGCTGGACTCACTCTGGATTCTGTTCAGTACAAATCAAAGCAGGCAGAGATATTCAGGAGCTGCTGTCTCCTCTCCTTTTCCTCACATCCACACACAACTAAAACAACAGTCGGCAAACTCAAAGCAGCGGCTGGAAAACTGTTCCATTTCCTTCCTCGCTACACAATGAACTCGGAGTAGTTTGGAGAAAACAGCATTATATTAAACTGTGAATGAATCTAAACAACTGCACAACAAAATGTCAATATTTTATTTAAATTAAATTCACTCAGATCATTTCAGGAAAAAGGAAACTCAATAAAAAGATGATTTTGTGATATGTGATTAAAGTGCTGCGAGCTGTAAGTTCACCACTTCTACAGAAGACAGAAGATGACGTCATCTCGGAGACAGCTGTCTTCCTGTCTCACTCAGACTCCGTTGTTTAGGTGTGCTAACTTACACTAACAACTTTACTGTCCTCAATCTGAACTCGGTGCAGATCAAACACCAGAACTCTGGTCCGCTTGAAAACGGGGGTCCCGGTTCAGGTGGGAAGTGGACCAAAAACAGAGCATTTACTAGCCTGCAGTTTCAACCTTTCCCACAGTTTACAGACTTAAATATCTGGTTTAAGGGATGACAACTTTCAGATCCATATGTAATGTGTGTGCAGGTTAGTTCCAGTGGTGTAGTCTACGTGATACGGAGGAATATGCAGTACACCCACTAAGAAAGCTCCAGGATTTCCATATACCCACTTAAAAATGCCCAATGATACGCAACAACATACTTTCCATTATATTTTTTGTATATTTAGAATTGTCATTTGTTATTGAAGGTATTTCCCCTATAAATTGGTGCATTAAACCGTATCCAAAAGCAACAATAATGCAGTTGCTGACGCTCAAAACTTCCCTGGGGGAGACACCCAGACACCCTCCCCCCACCCTCTGGACTGCTTCCACCACGTGACCCTGCTCCCATTGTTCACCTTCCTCTAAAATATTAGAAACACTAAAGCAGAACCAGAAAAGCCAACACGGTAGAAATGTAGTGGAGCTTCATTATTTCGGAGAGTTTCCCTCTGATATTCTGTCCAATCAACAAGCGACTGCTTCCACCACGTGACGTGTGTTTCCACTGTCGCTGCTGCGTTTGATAAAGTGCAGTGTGACGCAAACCGAACCAAATGAAAAATGCAACAATGTTACAACTTCAGCCCCGAATCTCACCGAGCCCATCGAATACAGAGGAGCAACTAACGGAGCAGACTGTTGCTCAGCAACGGACGTTCTGTTTACCTCAATTTTAACAACAGCAGAATGGGAAGCTAACGCATGCGCAGCTCTGGCTTCTATTCGCTTTGATAGCCGTGTAAAAGAACACTTATTAAAGTGTTTACCTGAGTGTGTGTGTGCGGGTTTACCTGGAGCTCTGTCTTCTTAAAACCGTTCTTATACTGTCTATGTTTAAAACTCACTAATAAACAACACGACTATCCCGCCGCCAGCACGAGATCACAGTGAAACAACGAGACTTCCGGTTTCCTCCAAGTCAGGGATTTTCAGATTAAAGTTTAAAATGAAAGAACGCCGCCACCTGGAGGTCAGGAGGGGAACAACAGATAGACATTCAGTTCATTAATCAGTTAGTGGTGGACTGGAACTGAGGACATTTACTCAAGTACTGGACTTTACTCCAGGTACTTGTACTTTACTTTAGCATTAAATAATGTACAGCACATAAATAATCAAAACAATTTGTAAGTATAAAGAGAAATAACTAAATATAATGTAAGCATTTAAATGTATGTTTCCACCAGACTCCATTTAAATAAAATAGCAATCTCATGATTATTAAACACACTTCATTTATAGTCGATAGAAAAAGAAAAAATACATATCAACTGTTCCAACAACAATCACCACCCTGGTTTGGTTGAAATAAACCCTTAATTCATCCATTTACATGCTCTATACACACTAATAGTCCTGATTATTTACATGGAGTCTGGTGGAAATATGCTGGCTCTATACATGCTAAAAGTCCTGATTATTTACATGGAGTCTGGTGGAAATATGCTGGCTCTATACACGCTAAAAGTCCTGATTATTTACATGGAGTCTGGTGGAAATATGCTGGCTCTATACACGCTAAAAGTCCTGATTATTGACATGGAGTCTGGTGGAGTTTGGTGATGGTGATTTTGGGGCTGTTTCATGTTAAACTAAAAGGATCTTACTCTTTAACTAAAAGCTCTATCTCTGTAGGGATCCTTTCCATAATGTTGTCACACACTTAGAATAATAATCTGAGTCCGTCAGCAGCAATAACAGAACTTTTAGTGGATGGAAACTTTACCTTTTAATTAGGAGTTTAAACACAGACACAACAGGAAGAATAAATCCATCAAATCAAGTAACAAATAATCAGCATGTGGCCTTGTTTTATTTCATTCATTTTGCATTTAGTTGTTCCACATTCCCAGACATTTAAAACAATTCAATCATTGAGGTTATTCTACAAGTCAGATGAATAAATCAGCTGTTTACTATCTGACCTGGTCTGTTTCCTGCTGCTCCATCATTCTTTAGTGTCCGCTGGAAACAGTTTGCTTTCTATTTCCTGACTTGGATAACGCTCTTATCAATACATTATGGTAATAGTGTTTGTTGTTATATTTGAGGTATTACCTGTGCTGTGCACATGTATGGAATATATAACTAGAATCTATGTAGGCTACATGAAGGATTGTTTGTTCCACAATGACAAAACAGTCATATTTGCAGAGTGTTATTAGTGGTTTCCGCTGTTCTGCCAAAAAGTGATCGCAGCCCCTACCTTTACACTGAAAGGTTGTTTCTGCCTCAAAAATACTGGATTTCAATTCTATCTGACAGATTATAGCCCACAAGAACTTAACCAGTTTAAATACATTCTTTAAGAAGCAATACATCCATAAAATGCACGTTTCCACCTGCCAAAAAGTGATCGTAGTTCCTAGCTTGTTTGAACATCTGTTTCTGCCTCTAAATGACTTCATTTAATGAATGAGGTTCATATCTGACAGATCATTGCCCACCCAGAACTTTCTACCAGTAGAAATATCGTTTTAATGAGCCAATTAATCCAGTACCACGCAGTTTTCTAGGTAAATTGTGGACGCAACGTTTGAACACGCTCCCACGGACGGCGATCACTTTTTGGCAGCTCATGTGTTGATTCAACTTTGACCCGTGAGACTCTCTGCCGGTTTGAGGGGCACGTTCAAGAAAATCACCGGTTTCTATTCTTGTTACAAAATGTGGATGAAGAACTCTGATGTGTTACTGAAGTAAAAGTAACAATACTACAGTGTAGAAATACTCTGTTACACTGTTACAAGTTGTAAATGTATTTTTATTAAGAAGATGAGAACGAGCAAACAAGACACATGTTCATGTATTATTCATCACAACAATCTGCCTAAGGTTGAGACCAAATCAAACTGGAATAAAAAGTGACAAAACTAAAATAGAAATACATAAAAGCAGAGCTATCTCACATTTATTTCAAACATTTGTTTTCCAAATTTTAAATATATTACAATTTGATTCAAAATATAAAGATGACTCACAAATCAATCACAGTAAAGAGAGTCAACTAATGAATGAAATCATATGTTCAAATGAACAAATTATCTCCCTCAAGATGAAACGTATAGATTTTACTAAAAGCATTTAGAAACATTAGACTATATGATGATTGTTTATAGAAACATTTGTTTACCAAATTTGAAATATATTACAATATGATTCAAAATATAAAGGACATAATAGTAACCAAAAACAGTTGATTTTTTTTTTTGATGTTCCATATCATGAAGTGTTTTAGTCCAACAGTTCAAATGTTGATAATCCCAGAGATGAAATCATGTAGTCTAACTGTTTATTAGTTTGCTACTAATCTTTGGAAACTTAGCTGCTGCCGGAGACAAACCGGCTCCTCCCCCCAGCATGGCCAGTTAATATGCATGTAAATGACGTCATCATGCCGGTGATGTCTGCATTCTTTATTCTTTCTCCTCACTGTGTATTAGGCTTCTGAAAATGTGTGTCCCAGAACAGTGTAGTTGAATAGCCCTGCTGTAAGCTTAGTATCGTCACATTTACCCTCTGGTCAGTGAACAGCTCTTTTGCATATCCAGTGCAAAGAGCCAGAGGCAAGAAGGGGAAGGGGGTGAAAATTATTTACATTTTATTACCCTTTTTTTAAGGGTCTTGGAATTTGGCAATAAAAAATGTTGCTCATTCTAAAAAAGGAAACCAGTCTGTTGTATATATACAAAAGGTTTCCTTTTTTTTAGTACACAGCAATAATAAATATTTACAATTGCTGTTTACTAAGTATTTCTTACTAAGTATTTCTTATCCGATTACTCGATTAATTGATGGAATAATCGGTAGAATACTCGACTTACTAAAATAATCGATAGCTGCAGCCCTAGACTGAACTTTGATTTCAGCAGCTGATCTTCAGTCAGTGTTTCTGTCCACAGGAGAGACTCTCAGTCCTGCAGAGGACACAGAGACACTGAGCCACCAGACCAGACTGTAAACCCAGGATAAAGACTTTGAGTGAATGTGGTGTTGAAGGTGTGGAGGTGGATCAGTGAGTCAGAGGAGACTGTGTAGAAGGACAGAGAGCCAGCAGGAACGTCCACATACACTGCTACTCTGTTAGAGACGGAGGAGGAGGAGAAGCGTGTTTTTTTGTTATTGTGCCAGACAGAGTAACCACGTTCATCAGAGCAGAACAGACTCCAGGACTGATCATTCCATCCAAACACACAGTCATCACTGTCTCCTTTCCTTCCGATTCCTCTGTAACTCACTGCTATATTAACCTCTCCTCTCCTCTCGACCTCCCAGTAACAGCGACCAGTCAGAACATTTCTACACAGCAGCTGAGCCCAGTATTCAAATCTGTCTGGATGATCAGGATATGACTGATCCTCCTCCTCCACATTTGTCACCTTCATGTTGTTGTCAGACAGTTTGAGGTATCCGTTTACTGTGTTTGTGTCCAGTTCCAGTTCACAGACATCTGATGGAGAGAACAAGACACAATACAGCTGCAGGTTATCATCTGATGATTTATTAACAACTTTACTGACAATAACTGAAAGAAAATCATTCAAACGTTTATTTCATATTCAGCTGTGAGTGATGTTTAACAATCCAGTTATAACAACATCAACAGTTAGTGAACATGAGAGTCAACATGTCAACAATGTTAAGCTTCTTGTCCTGGTGTTGACCCGATGACAGTTGATGTACCAAATCTAGAAACATGAACTGAATAAAGTCTCACTAATAAAACTGTCACATCTTTTTCTACTGCAGCACAAAGCAGCTCTCAACCATCTGCTTTCTAAAACTGGTGTTAGCTGATGTTCACTTTATAGAAATACCAGTTTATGTATGAAAAATTAGTATTCTTGTTATGTTTGTGTCTGTGTCGTATATCTGATTCCAGGTCTCCCATTAGGGTGGAACTGGAAGATAAATCTACCTCAACTCACTTTATTCACCGTTTAAACATATTTGTGACATTAATTATGCCATGTTGTGTTGATGAACTGTGAGTTTTTTCAATGCTTATTTGTTAAAAACATCCAGAGAACAAAACTGAAGGCTACTTGAACACAACAACTTATGTGTGAATAAAAAATAAAGAAACAAAGTTAGCTTTCTTTTGGCTCGACTGTTGATTAATGTATTTATGTATTTATTAGTTCTGTTGGATCAATGTGTTCAGTTTGTTGAGTTTTTAGATTTTAAATGAATTAATTAAATTGATTCATGTATTTATGTCACCCAATTCTGTGTTACATCTTGGCCAACTTCTTTCCAACATATTACCACTAGTTTTACGCTTACTATTTTAATATATGGTCAAAAAATGCATTTATATAAAATTATAACTAATTTCTGAGTTAAAAAAAACTGAAATTATGAATTCTTTTGACTAACAGTTGATATAAACAGGAACATACGTTGATGGGTTATCACACACTGGTATACGTCAAAGTTTAGTCAGGATACTGTTTTGAAACCATTTCAGTTTTTTTTTAATGGCAGCCAATAATCCAACTTGTTGTCCTCCTGGGTCAAAATTGACCCGGTCTGTTTTGCCTATTAATAAAGCATAAAGTATAAATGATCACCCAATTCAGTTTTATACCTTCTAGACAACTTCATTCCAACTCATCACAATTAGTTTTACACTTATTTTTTCCATTGATGGTCAACAGATCACAATTACATGAAAATAAACCTAATTTCTGAGTAAAATGAGGGGAGATCATTAATTGTTGGATTACTTTAATGGCTGGTATGTGACAATTATTAGCCAGGATATTCCCAGGTAAAAATTAATATATGCAATTGTATTCACAAACAACGGAGAGGTAACAAAAAGGACAAAACTAGTTTAAAGAAAATGACCTTGTCTCCATTTAGGAAAAGACACATCAAAAGGTGTTACAACAACAAGTTTACAAAGCTGTAGTTTGAAGTTGTGTCTGTATGTTTGTATTTGTGTGTTTGTTTGTGTGCGTGTGTGTGTGTGTGTGTGTGTTCATGCTATGAAGTGCAATAGTGCCCCCATTGCACCAAATGCTTTAAAATTAAATAAAACACCCCAAATTCAATGAAAGTAGTGATCATTAATTTTACTTAGGAAGAACATCATCGGGAACCATCCATGTTATTTTTGGTTCATTTGGTTGAAAGAAACTATTTTTGATAAAGAAACTTTGAAAACGGATCAAATTTGACCCGCAGACAACACAAAGGTTAAAGGAATATAAATAAAGTGTTTATTTTATACAGTTAACTACATGAATAAATGTTGTTTCAGTTCATTACTGGGTAAATAGAATGAAAAATACATTTCCCATAATCCTTTGTTTTGAAGTGAAGTTTAATGTATTTTCAGTGGAGTAATTTAAGTGAATTATTTTCTGTATAGCTACACTCCTAGCCAATCTGATGACTTAGTTGGGGTGTAGAAAAGAAAGGAGGAAGTCAGTGAGGAGATGTAGCGCACGTTGGAGGGAGAAACATGCAGTCAGCAGAGGAGAAAAAAACTAAGTTTAATGTCCAGCTGACTCATGTTTGGAGACTAATGGACTTTTAAAGTCGGATTTTTGTGCTTTGGTGGAAGGCCCAGAACGAGATGACGAGTGGCAGGTGGCCCGGACTGTTACTACTGTGGTGAAAGGACGCCTCCCTATAAGGGTACGTAACCTTTATCCTTACCCCATATTGATACCTCAACGGCGCCCCCTTGCTAATGTCTTCCAGGTTGACCCAAAGCAGATTCGAGGGGAAAAGGACCTTGTCTTGAAGACTGTAGATCCAGGTGTGGTGGAAGTGGATGTGCAAACCAACCACATCAGCACAAAAGAACAGCATCCAGTCGACCTACTGAAAGGTGATGGCTTAACAGCAGACCAACAACAGCAGATGGACTCACTGTTACAGCGATGGAGAAACATCTTTGCAGCGGGTGATGAGGACTTTGGCCAGACCAATGCAGTCCTCCACTCAATACCTACAGGTTCTGCACCTCCCAGCAGGGAGCGCTACAGACCAGTTCCACCAAGCCTTTACCCTGAATTGAGCAAAAGCTCCAGCCCTTGGGCAGCACCAATTGTCCTTGTGAAGAATAAGGATGGATCCTGGCGTTTCTGCATGGACTACAGGAAGCTCAACGCCCTAACCCACAAAGATTCCTACCCCTTGCCAAGGATAGAAGAATCCCTTACCAGTCTCAAGCAAGCTGCTTGGTATTCTACCCTTGACCTGGCCAGTGGATATTTGCAAGTAGATGTGGACCCGAGGGATCGGGAGAAGACTGCATTCACCACACCCCTGGGTACAAGTTCCAAAGGATACCCTTTGGCCTTTGTAATGCACCTGCAACATTTCAACGTCTGATGCAGTGGTGCCTGGGCGGGCAGGTCCATGACTCTCTCCTGATCTACTTGGATGATGTTGTTGTATACTCCCCGGACTTTGACACTCACATCAACCATCTGGAGCAGGTTTTTGAGAAGCTGGCATCCCATGGCTTAAAGCTGCAGGCCCACAAGTGCAGCCTGTTCCAGAGGAAAGTCACTTACCTTGGCCGTGTCATCTCCGGTGAGGGGATATCCACAGATCCTGAAAAGACAGCTGTCGTTGAGAACTGGCCCATCCCCTCTACCATTAAGCAGGTACGATCATTCCTTGGGTTTGTGAGGTACTACAGAAGGTTTGTGAAAGGTTTTTCCAAAATGGCAGCACCCCTGAATGCTCTCCTAGTAGGTTCTGCTAGTATGCGGAAAGGAAATGCTGCCATTGACTGGACCTCAGACTGCCAGATGGCATTTGACTCTTTGAAGACTGCTCTGGTGAGTGCCCCAATCTTAGCATATGCAGACTTCTCAAAACCCTTCCATCTTTACACTGACGCCAGCCTGGGGGATTGGGGGCTGTGTTGGCACAGCTACAGGATGGCAGAGAGAGACAGTTGTAGCTTACACCAGCAGGAGCCTAAATCACAACGAGAGGAACGATCAAAACTACAGTTCTTTTAAACTGGAGTTTTTAGCCCTTAAATGGGCTGTGACCTTAAAGTTTAAAGACTATTTGTGGGGGAATAAATTCCTGGCCTTTACGGATAATAACCCTCTCGTCCACCTGAATACAGCACACTTGGGGGCTACAGAACAGCGGTGGGCAGCACAACTGGCGAATTTTGATTTTGAGCTTAAGTATTGCCCTGGTGCTTCCAATCGTAATGCTGATGTTTTGTCCAGGTTACCACAGGAAATGGGATGTGACCAACAGGCCCAAGTGGGGACAGCCGTGGTGGAGTCAGAGGCCAGCACAGAAGCCGAAGACAATTGGAAGGATTGGCAAGAGAAAGACCAGACGGTGGCCCAAATGAAGGGTTGGGTGGATGGAAATCGCTTTCCAGGAGCCGAGGGGAGGAAAGTCTGCCTGCCTGCAACAAAACGCCTTCTAAGGGAATGGAGCAGACTACACATCCAGGAGGGTTTGTTAAAGCGGAAGGCCCAACAGCGCCATACAGGGTTGAGCCTCCACCAGATCGTGGTTCCTACAGACAGGACTCATAAGTTGTGGGAGAAGTATCACAACGCCGCAGGCCATATGGGGATCGAGGGCTTGCTAAGAAAAACCTTCTACTGGCCCAGGATGGGTGCTGACTTGCAAGAATGGGTATCTAAATGTCCAACTTGCACTCAACAGAAAAGAGGACCAGAGGTAAGGGCACCTTTGGTGCCTATTCTTACATCATATCCTTTGGAAACTGTTTCAATCGACTATTTGTCGCTTGGTAGGCATGGTGACGCTTATCCTTATCTGTTGGTAATAACTGATCTGTTCTCCAAGTATGGATGGGCTGTCCCTACAAAGGACCAGACAGCAGCCAGTACGACACGTGCTCTTTGGCGACACCTCATCCAGCCATGGGGATGTCCAGAACGAATCCTCTCAGATCAAGGAGCGGCTTTTGAGTCAACCATGATGGCACAGCTGTGCCGTCTGTATGGGTGTACCAAAATCCGAACTACACCCTACAGGCCCCAAGGAAATGGGGCCTGTGAAAGGTTTAACAAGACTGTTCGGTCTCTTTTAGGAGCATACCAAGTGAAGACCAAGTGCGGTGGCCAGATCACTTGCCAACTCTCCTGCAGATGTATAACAACACCCCTCATGAGACCACAGGATTGACCCCCCACTTTGTCATGTTTGGCCAACACGCCTGCCTGCCAGTGGAAACAGCTGTCAGCGCACCTCCATTGACCCAAAGACAAGACTTGGAGGGTTGGGTTTATTAACACAACCAGAACCTACAGAGAGTCTACAGACAGGTGGCAGCAAAAACCAGAGAGAGCAGAATGCGGGACAAGGCCAGGTATGATCAGAAAACAAAGAATCTCCCCTTGTTGCCCGGAGAGAGAGTGCTCTTGCGCAACTTCCGTCGCAGAGAACAAGGGAAGTTGGCACCTCACTGGCAGCCCCAACTTTATGCGGTTATTGACCAACTACGCCCAGGCCTGCCAGTTTTTAAGATAAAGCCTGAAGGAAAGGAAGGCCCCATCAGGACAATCCATCGGAATCACCTAAGGCCTTGCCTTTTCAACCCCCCTGAGGAGCCTTAACAAGCCCCAGATACTGAAACGGTGAACCCCAATATTTCAAATGCCTTGTATCCTGGGCCTTTGTTGTTCCCTCTGACCCTTGTGCCCATAGCATGTGACCCTCCTGCAGTTTCAGTGGACGATGACCCAGTAGCCCCTATTGTGAGACTTGAGCCAGGAGATGGATCACCCCTGCGTAGGTCCCAGAGACAAAATAGGGGTAGGCCTCCAGACAGGTATGGACACTTTGTCGGGACGACAATTGTTAAAGGGGGGAGGAGTGTCATATAATATAAAATATTCTGCTCTCTGTGATTGAGCTTAGTTTATTTTGTGTACTTGTTATTTATTTTTGCTTTAAAACTCTATTGTTTGCTGTAATTTTCCTATATTGTTTGCTGTGGTTTTCTTATATTGTTTGCTGTGGTTTCCATATATTGTTTGCTGTGATTTTCTTATATTGTTTGCTGTGGTTTTACATTATTATATGTTGCTGTGGACCATTTATCTTTCCTCTCTCTCACGAACTGCAACAACAAACACTAATTGACACACCTGTAGAACCCCGTTCACATCAGCTCTGATTTGCCAGCTGGTCAGACCACTCCCAATAAAAGGAGGCTAGATCTCATACAAGGGGAACGCGCTGGACAGATGGACGTGCTGTGTGCTGTACAGAGTAGCAGCGGATTGGATTGCTGAGCTTCTGTTCTCTCGGTGTCACTGCTGGCTGGATCTCCTGTGCCCTGCTGGAGCCGATCCCTAGACTCTGCAATGTCAAAGCTCGCAAAACTCCTACTGAAGGGAAGTGGTCCTTGTTATCCTGCACTGATACATGTCTAGCTTGTTTTGGCATTTGAGCTCGAGCCGTTGTTAGTAGATGTTAATTTCTGTGAAGGTGCCAGATCCAGCAGCTGACGGCAGAGCAGCGGAGCCGCAATACTGTTGATGGGCCTACATAAAGTGTATAAAAGGAAAGTCGTCACTTTAATCACCTGACACTGTTTTAAAGTTGCCGGTCAAGGATCGGGCTGCGATTGATTTTATAATTTCCTTACTGACAGAAGCAGAGCGGCACCCCAGAATTCCTGGCCCCGGACTTCTGGATTCGGAACGGACTATTTGAAGCACCGTGGGCGCGAGACATTCTGTGCCGGTGGCAGAGGAAAACCCGGAGCTAACTCCAGTCTGGACTGAACTTGGATAGGCTATTACGCTGTGACAGAGCACTGAATCATTCCTTGGGTTTAATTGTCTCCTGGGTTTTCCCTTGATATATTATTTTAATGTTTGAAACTTAACTTTTAATAACAATAAATTACTATTTTTATATATATATATATATATATATATATATATATATATATATATATATATATATATATATATTGTCTGGTAATTTCTTGCTGTGTTGGTGTGGCCCGGGAATCTAGATTTATTTAAAAGTAGCAAACTTCTTTAAAAGCAACTGTTACACATGCAGTCAGCAGAGGAGAGAAAAACTAAGTTTAATGTCCAGCTGATTCATGTTTGGAGACTAATGGACTTTTAAAATTTTGGCAAGACACAGCAAGTGCTTTGTTGTTGCAGGAAACAGTCAGCTGTTCCACAAACTCCCGGGCAGTTCAGAGCTTGTGTTTGGTGTTTTAAAACTTTCTTGTGACAGAGATAGATGCAGTGATGTTTCCTGTTTCCTGTACGGCACTCTCACACCGCCTCAAACCACACTGACAAGTCTGATCTCTGGATACGTGACTGGCCAGTGTGATGTAAGTAGTTCCACAATGGAAGCACCGTGCTATTGTTTCTTGATTATTTCTTTATAGTTGTTTTTGCCTATATAATAACATCCACTGGTAAAGGGAGATTTAGCCAATTCACCATCAACTGCTAAGCACTCAGGATCCTGTTCATTAAAACATTGAAATAGTAAATAACCTTATCTAATATCATACTCTCCGTGAACCATCACCTTATCGTGGTGGAGAGATTTGTGTGTCTCTGTGAACCTGAGGGCTGTGTTGTCTGGAGCTGTGTGCTCCTGGTAGGGTCTCCCAAGGCAAAGTGGTCTCAGGTGAGGGGCCAGACAAAGAATGGTTCAAAAATGAATAAACGAGGTACAGATGGAGTGACCCTGCCCGGAGGAAGCCCGGGGCCCCCGTCTGGAGCCAGGCCCAGATGGCGGGCTCGTCGGCGAGCGCCTGGTGGCCGGGTTTGCCACGGAGCCCGGCCGGGCACAGCGCAAAAAAGCTACGTGGCTCCCATATCTCCAGCCCATGGGCCCACCACCTGTGGGAGGAACCACTGGGATTGGGTGCGTTGTCACACGGGTGGCAGTGAAGGTCAGGGGCCTCGACGGACCAGACCCGGGCAGCAGACACTGGCTCTGGGGACATGGAACGTCACCTCTCTGTGGGGGAAGGAGCTTGAGCTGGTGCGGGAGGTGGAGCGCTACCGGTTAGATCTGGTGGGGCTTACCTCTACGCATAGTCTCGGTTCTGGAACCATACTCCTGGATAGGGGTTGGACTCTTTTCTTCTCCGGAGTTGCCCAGGGTGTGAGGCGCCGGGCGGGTGTGGGGATACTCACAAGCCCCGGCTGCGCCGCCTTCGTTGGAGTTTACCCGGTGGACGTGAGGGTCGCCTCCCCACGCCTGCGGGTTGTGGGGAAAACTCTGACTGTTGTTTGTGCATATGCACCAAACAGGAGTTCGGAGTATTCGGCCTTCTTGGAGACCTTGACTGGAGTCCTGCATGGGGCTCCAGTGGGGGACTCAATTGTTCTGCTGGGGGACTTCAACGCACACGTGGGCAATGATGGAGAGGCGTGATTGGGAGGAACGGCCTCCCTGATCTAAACCAGAGTGGTTGTTTGTTGTTGGACTTCTGTGCTAGTCATGGATTGTCTATAACAAACACCATGTTCGAACATAGGGATGCTCATAAGTGTACTTGGTACCAGAGCACCCTAGGCCAAAGGTCAATGATCGATTTTATAATCGTTTCATCTGATCTGAGGCCGTGTGTTTTGGACACTTGGGTGAAGAGAGGGGCGGAGCTGTCAACTGATCACCATCAGGTGGTGAGTTGGGTCAGGGGGTGGGGGAAGACTCTGGACAGACCTGGTAAGCCCAAACAGGTAGTGCAGGTAAATTGGGAACGTCTGGAGGAGGCCCCTGTCCGACAGACTTTAAACTCACACCTCCGGCGGAGCTTTTCGTGCATCCCTGTGGAGGCTGGGGGCATTGAACCCGAGAGGACAATGTTCAAAGTTTCCCTTGCTGAAGCTGCGGCGAGGAGCTGTGGTCTTAAGGTCTTAGGTGCCTCAAGGGGCGGTAACCCACAAACACCATGGTGGACAACAGTGGTCAGGGAAGCCGTCCGACTGAAGGAGTCTTTCCAGGATATGTTATCCCAGAGGACTCCGGAGGCAGTTGCAGGGTACCAAAGGGCCCGAAGGGCCCGAAGGGCCCGAAGGGCTGCAGCCTCTGCCGTGAAAGAGGCAAAGCAGCAGGTGTGGGAGAAGTTTGGACAAGACATGGAGAAGGACTTTCGGTCGGCACCAAGGTGCTTCTGGAAAACTGTTCGCCACCTCAGGAGGGGGAAGCGGGGAACCATCCAAGCTGTGTACAGTAAGGATGGGACACTGTTGACCTCAACTGAGGAGGTAATAGGGCGGTGGAAGGAGCACTTTGAGGAACTCCTGAATCCGACTAATACACCCTCTATGTTAGAGGCAGAGCTGGAGGATGATGAGGGATCATTGTCAATTTCCCAGGCGGAGGTCATTGATGTAGTCAAATAACTCCACAGTGGCAAAGCCCCAGGGATTGATGAGATCCGTCCAGAAATGCTCAAGGCTCTGGGTGTGGAGGGGCTGTCCTGGTTGACACGCCTCTTCAACATTGCGTGGAAGTCTGCAGTTCGGTGGGCTGGAGATCTCATCGCTGCTCTTTGCAGATAATGTGGTCCTGATGGCATCATCGGCCTGTGACCTTCAGCACTCACTAGATCGGTTTGCAGCCGAGTGTGAAGCAGTTGGGATAAGGATCAGCACCTCTAAATCTGAGGCCATGGTTCTTACCCCAAGTGAAGGAGTTCAAGTACCTTGGGGTTTTGTTCGCGAGTGAAGGGACAATGGAGCGGGAGATTGGTCAGAGAATCGGCGCAGCGGGTGCAGTATTACATTCAATTTATCGCACCGTTGTGATGAAAAGAGAGCTGAGCCAGAAGGAAAAGCTCTCGATCTACCAGTCAGTTTTCGTTCCTACCCTCACCTATGGTCATGAAGGCTGGGTCGTGACCGAAAGAATGAGATCCAGGGTACAAGCGGCCGAAATGGGTTTCCTCAGGAGGGTGGCTGGCGTCTCCCTTAGAGATAGGGTGAGAAGCTCAGTCATCCGTGAGGAGCTCGGAGTAGAGCCGCTGCTCCTTCGCGTTGAAAGGAGCCAGTTGAGGTGGTTCGGGCATCTGGTAAGGATGCCCCCTGGGTGCCTCCCTAGGGAGGTGTTCCAGGCACGTCCAGCTGGGAGGAGGCCTCGGGGAAGACCCAGGACTAGGTGGAGGGATTATATCTCCAACCTGGCCTGGGAACGCCTCGGTATCACCCAGTCGGAGCTGGTTAATGTTGCTTGGGAAAGGGAAGTTTGGGGTCCCCTGCTGGAGCTGCTCCCCCCGCGACCCGATACCGGATAAGCGGACGAAGATGGATGGATAATATCATACTTCCAGTGCCAGGAAGGGGTTAAACTAGTGTAACACGCAGCTGAGTTCTCTTAGAGCAAACTTAAAACACACTCACACTTCCTCAGACCAGGTTTCATAATCTGCGGTCCACCATGGTCCACCCTGCAGGAAGAAACAAAGATACAATCAACTTCATACACCAGGGCTGTGAATAATTATAAAAATGTAACCATTAGAGTCAGGGCCGGCCCTGTACTTCTGGGGGCCCTTTGTTGTGATTGTTGTTCAAATAATAATAAAAAAAAAAAGTTTTTAAAGAGACGGAGTCAGACTACGTTGACTCTACAGCTCTCACTACAGCTTGTTCAAGTCACAGTCAGGGCAATGTTGCTAAAGCTGTTGAGGTGTGGTTACACTTACTCTGAGACTAGCACAACAGCGTTCTCTATGCCTTGGGGACAGACTGACAGGTTGGAGGTTGTTTGGGAGGGAAAATAAGATAAATAAGTTTGGCTTATTTTTCCAAAATAAATTAATTATTTTGTTAAAGAGAAAGTAGGCTAGCAAAAAAAGGTAACGTTGGTTACTGGTACCAAATTTCAGCTACCTATATCCGTACAAAAGTTGACTAGGAAAAGCAAGTACTTAATGTGATTTTACGTTGCTTAAAGTGATAAGTGAGTTGATTAAATCTTATTTTGTTAATGCCGAATGAATCGTTCCAGACCTCTGACCTTCAATTAAAAAGCAGATACGCCATTACTCAGATCCTTCATTAAACATGAACCAGAGTCCCTTAGTACGTCTCTGTCCGTCCATACCTGAGAGTGTCTAGTCTCCAGTTTGGATTCTTAAGTCCAGCTGACAGCAGCTTCACTCCTGAGTCTCCTGGATGATTGTAGCTCAGGTCCAGCACTGTCAGATGGGAGGGGTTGAAGCTCAGAGCTGAGGCCAGAGAAGTACAGCCTTCCTCTGAGATCATACAGCCTGAGAGACTACACACACACACACACACACACACACACACACACACACACACACACACACACACACACACACACACACACACACACACACACACACACACACACACACACACACACACACACACACACACACGCATCATGTTAGACATTCACATTAGTTGTTGTCACCAACTAAGGATTTACTTAAGAATAAAGCATTTCTGGTATCTTTTAAACCAGTGGTTCACAAACTTTAATCAATAATGTACCCCTTTCGAATTGTTTCTTTAAGCCAAGTACCCCCTGACCAGCGCTAATCATTTTTTGGTATATATAAAGAGGAACAGTGTAGCGCTGTCAGTGATAAAGTTACTAAACAACAGCCTTGTACCTGAAAAAAACATGTAAATGCTGATGAGAAAAGGAGACAAAAAGTGTAGAAAAGACAAAACCTTGGAAAAAGATGGTAGAAAGAAGGAAGGACAGACGGAAGGCAAGAATAGGTCCAAAATAGTACCAAAAACAGTGACATAACTTGGAAAAAAGCAAGGGAAAAAAGGAAAGAATATGTCCGAAGACGGCGACACAAATGTCACAATTTTGGTTGGAAAAACAAAGTCTACATAAAGTGGAACAATGTTCTGTTAAAACATAAAACATTTTGTTAAATATCTCACGTACCCCCTGCAGTCCTCCAAAGTACCCCTAGGGGTACATGTACCCCCATTTGAGAAACACTGCTTTAAACCAACGGTGCTCATGGACAATAATTAAGTTCATGGAGAGGAGAAAGACTTATGACCAAAAAAGTCATAAAAAATATATATACAGGCACTCAAGGATGGTTACAAAAAATACAAGAATTGTTGTTGTTGAAAATTGTTACTTAGGTCCTAACTGAACACCAACTTGAGTGTTTCCAGTCTGCAGTGTGGACTCTTCAGTCCAGGAGACACCAGCTTCACTCCTGAATCCTGCAGGTTGTTGTTACTCAGGTCGAGATCCCTCAGACTAGAGGACTGGGAGCTGAGAACCGACGACAGAGCTTCACAGCTTCTCTCTGACAGGTTACAAGCACTTAATCTGAAGAGGAAGCAGCATTACAAAAAACTATTACACAATTTATTTTTCTCTAAATTAAAACTTCACTTAATTGTGTGTGCACGTACAGAGCTTTGTTGGAGGCTTTGACCACTGGCAGCAGCCTCAGAAGAGCATCCTCTGAAGCAGAGTATTTCTTCAGGTCAAACACGTCCAGATCTTTTTCTGATGACAGTAAGATGAAGACCAGAGCTGACCACTGAGCAGGAGACAGTTTGTCTGTGGAGAGACTTCCTGAACTCAGGGACCGTTGAATGTCCTCCACTAGAGAACCATCATTCAGTTCATTCAGACAGTGGAACAGATTGATGCTTCTCTCTGCAGACACATCCTCACTGATCTTTGTCTTGATGTACTCAACTGTATTCTGATTGGTCTGTGAGCTACTTACTGTCTGTGTCATCAGACCTCGTAGAAGAGTCTGATTGGTCTCTAGTGAAAGACCCAGGAGGAAGCGGAGGAACAAGTCCAGGTGTCCATTTGGACTCTTTAAGGCCTTGTACACAGCTCTTTGGTAGAACTGTGAAGATCCATCTTCTCTGCTTTCAGTCTTCTGGGATGTTGATTCTTCTTCTGCCAGCAGGTTGACTCCAGAGTTGATGAATGTCAGATGGACATGAAGAGCAGCCAGGAACTCCTGAACACTCAGATGGACGAAGCAGAACACCTTGTCCTGATACAGTCCTCTCTCTTCTTTAAAGATCTGTGTGAACACTCCTGAGTACACTGAGGCTTCTCTGATATTGATGCCACACTCTGTCAGGTCTGATTCATAGAAGATCAGGTTGCCTTTCTGCAGCTGCTCAAAAGCCAGTTTTCCCAGAGACTCAATCATCTTCCTGGTCTCTGGACTCCAGTGTTGATCTAGCTCAGATTTTCCATCATATTTGATGTTCTTCAGTTTGGACTGAACCAATAGGAAGTGGATGTACATCTCAGTTAGTGTCTTGGGCAGCTCTCCTCCACCTATGGTCTTCAACACTTTATCCAGAACTGTGGCAGTGATCCAGCAGAAGACTGGGATGTGGCACATGATGTGAAGACTTCGTGATTTCCTAATGTAGGAGTAGATTTTGTTGTCCTGCTCCTCATCTCTGAATCTCTTACTGAAGTACTCCTCCTTCTGTGGGTCAGTGAACCCTCTGACCTCTGTCACCATGTCAACACACTCAACAGGGATCTGATTGGCTGCTGCAGGTCGTGTGGTTATCCAGAGGCGAGCAGAGGGAAGCAGTTTCCCCCTGATGAGGTTTGTCAATAGCACACCCACTGAGGTGGACTCTGTAACATCAGTCAGGATCTCAGTGTTGTGGAAGTCCAGAGGAAGTCGACACTCATCCAGACCGTCAAAGATGAACACAACCTGGAACTCTTCAAACCTGCAGATTCCTGCTTCTTTGGTTTCACTGAAGAAGTGATCAACAAGTTCCACCAAGCTGTACTTTTTCTCTTTCAGCACGTTCAGCTCTCTGAAAGTCAATGGAAATATGAAATGGATGTCCTGGTTGGCTTTATCTTCAGCCCAGTCCAGAGTGAACTTCTGTGTTAAGACTGTTTTCCCAATGCCAGCCACTCCCTTTGTCATCACAGTTCTGATTGGTTCATCTCTTCCAGGTGGGGATTTAAAGATGTCTTCACATCTGATTATTGTTTCTGGTATGTTTGTTTTCCTGGATGCTATTTCAATCTGTCTGACCTCATGTTCTTCATTGACCTTTAAAGTCCCTCCATCTGTGATGTAGATCTCTGTGAACATCTTACTCAGAAGGGTTGGGTTTCCTGCTTTAGCAATCCCCTCAAACACACACTGGAACTTCTTCTCCAGGTTGGACTTGAATTTGGGGCGGCATACTGCAGCATGAGTTCCTGTATAAACAAACAACAAATTATATCAGAGAATCTAAACATTTAAGGTTGTATCAGTTTTAAGAAAAACAGCGTTGGATCTAATGCAGATATGTGCAGTATAGTATATATATAGTTTTTCCCAATTTGACTTCATTTCCTCTTTCCATCATGTTAAATCTTAAATCATCTTACTGCTCTGCAGACAGTCAGCCAGCTCCTCCTGCTTCATTCTCCTCAGGAAGTGCAGTGTAATCTTCAGAAATGCGTCTCTGCTGCTCCTAGTCTGCTCTTCATCCTCACCGTCCAACACATCCTCAGCCTTCTTCGGACTCTCTTCTGAATTCAGAACCTTCTGGATCTTCTTCAGCTCGTTCTTCACAAAGGTGACAATGTTTTCCTCCAGCAGCTGAAACAGAACGATAAACTGAACATGTAATGTAAAGAACTATGGGTGTGACTAGACACTCAACTCACAAGACGAGACAAGTTTGGGTTCATGAGAACGAGACAAGATTATTAACACTATTTTGAAGAAAACCTAAATGATGAAAAATGACTTTTATTCAATTGAAACACTGCATGAAAAGTGGGATTTTCATCAGTATTTGTCAATGTAGATTGTTGTGGAACTTCAGGTTTACGACTGCACACAGCAATTTATAGGTAACACCAAAAATTGCCGTAAATTGTCGGAAATTGACGTGGGCCTTGCTTGGCAGTTGTGCCCCCATGACCCTCCCTCCCTCTAATTCTAGGGGAGGCTTTAACATTTAAATGAAAATGCTGTGAGCTATACAAATGCAAATCAGAGTAGCAGCAGGGGAATTTTACCCCAGGTGACATTTTTCTAAAAGGTATTAATTTCATTTTAAGAACATTTTAGCTTGAATTGATTTATTTAATGTCTTGCTCATCCAACATTGTCTGGTGGAATGGAGACAGAGGCACCACTGTACAGTTTTCTAAGAGAAGTCTTTCTGCTGACACCAGAACACTGTGCTTCACATAAAGCATCAGCTTTGTCATTGCATGACAAAGTCCCAACCATTTGTCTTCTTAAAATACTGGCAAATTCAGCACCATATTCACATGTCCATGGCATATGAAGCTGTTGGCTCTGCTGAAATGGCCTCATAATCTGGACTTCAATTGTCCTGTTATTAAGCTTTACCAGTATTCCATTAAAACTCACTGTAATTCACCTCCACACCAGTGTGTGCGCTGTTCGCGCCCTGCTGGTTAATCTGCTCCTCTTTGTTTCTCTATCACTCTGCCCCGGCCCCTACCCCCGCCCTCACTGCTTCCATTTGAAAAATAGCGGCGGGACTCGGGAGATGACTGCGAGAGTTAGAGCTAGTGATGGGACAACCAACTCTTTTACGTGAGTCGGTTCAAATGGACGGTTGTTGGTTGGTTGTCCTACCGAGTTAATAGATTCGGTCACCGGTTTGCATGCCCTCGGCAGGGGGGAGTGATCGCGTTCCCCCGCCAGGAACCAAGACACCGCGGAAGACTCGAGCAGTTGCGGTTACATTTGGTCTCGACATACTATTTACACACTTATACTGACCAACACTAGACTCATGCACTGGCCACGGTTACATTTGGTACCCTGGTGAGCGGTCTCCTCATGACAGTCTAACTACCATGTAGCAACATTCACTTCTAACATTTAACTTAACATAACTACCAACTACCTCTCCGTGAACCATCACCTTATCGTGGTGGAGAGGTTTGTGTGTCTCTGTGAACCTGAGGGCTGTGTTGTCTGGAGCTTTGTGCTCCTGGTAGGGTCTCCCAAGGCAAAGTGGTCTCAGGTGAGGGGCCAGACAAAGAATGGTTCAAAAACCCCAATGAAAAAGCTAAGCAGAGATGGGTGACCCTGCCCGGAGGAAGCCCGGGGCCCCCGTCTGGAGCCAGGCCCAGACGGTGGGCTCGTCGGCGAGCGCCTGGTGGCCGGGTTTGCCACGGAGCCCGGCCGGGCACAGCCCGAACAAGCTACGTGGCAACTCCCTCTCCATCCCATGGGCCCACCACCTGTGGGAGGAACCGTTGGGGTCGGGTGCGATGCCACATGGGTGGCAGTGAAGGTCAGGGGCCTCGACGGACCAGACCCGGGCAGCAGGCGCTGGCTCTGGGGGCGTGGGCGTCACCTCTCTGTGGGGAAGGAGCCGGAACTGGTGCGGGAGGTGGGCGCTACGGTTAGATCTGGTGGGGCTTACCTCTACGCACAGTCTTGGTTCTGGAACCATACTCCTGGATAGGGGTTGGACTCTTTTCTTCTCCGGAGTTGCCCAGGGTGTGAGGCGCCGGGCGGGTGTGGGGATACTCACAAGTCCCGGCTGGCGCCGCTGTGTTGGGTTTACCCCAGTGGACGAGAGGGTCGCCTCCCACGCCTGCGGGTTGTGGGGGAAAACTCTGACTGTTGTTTGTGCATATGCACCAAACAGGAGTTCGGAGTATTCGGCCTTCTTGGAGACCTTGACTGGAGTCCTGCATGGGGCTCCAGTGGGGGACTCCATTGTTCTGCTGGGGGACTTCAACGCACACGTGGGCAATGATGGAGACACCTGGAGGCGTGATTGGGAGGAACGGCCTCCCTGATCTAAACCAGAGTGGTTGTTTGTTGTTGGACTTCTGTGCTAGTCATGGATTGTCTATAACGAACACCATGTTCGGAACATAGGGATGCTCATAAGTGTACCTGGTACCAGAGCACCCTAGGCCGAAGGTCAATGATCGATTTCATAATCGTTTCATCTGATCTGAGGCCGTATGTTTTGGACACTCGGGTGAAGAGAGGGGCAGAGCTGTCAACCGATCACCATCTGGTGGTGAGTTGGGTCAGAGGGTGGGGAAGACTCTGGACAGACCTGGTAAGCCCAAACGTGTAGTGCGGGTAAATTGGGAACGTCTGGAGGAGGCCCCTGTCCAACAGACTTTCAACTCACACCTCCGGCGGAGCTTTTCGTGCATCCCTGTGGAGGCTGGGGGCATTGAACCCAGTGGACAATGTTCAAAGTTTCCATTGCTGAAGCTGCAGCGAGGAGCTGTGATCTTAGGGTCTTAGGTGCCTCAAGGGGCGGTAACCCACGAACACCGTGGTGGACAACGGTGGTCAGGGAAGCCGTCCGACTGAAGAAGGAGTCTTTCGGGATATGTTATCCCGGAGGACTCGGAGGCAGTTGCAGGGTACCGAAGGGCCCGAAGGGCTGCAGCCTCTGCCGTGAAAGAGGCAAAGCAGCGGGTGTGGGAGAAGTTTGGAGAAGACATGGAGAAGGACTTTCGGTCGGCACCAAAGTGCTTCTGGAAAACTGTTCGCCACCTCAGGAGGGGGGCGGGGAACCATCCAAGCTGTGTACAGTAAGGATGGGACACTGTTGACCTCAACTGAGGAGGTAATAGGGCGGTGGAAGGAGCACTTTGCAGAACTCCTGAATCCGACTAATACGCCCTCTATGTTAGAGGCAGAGCTGGAGGATAATGGGGGATTGTCGTCGATTTCCCAGGCGGAAGTCACTGATGTAGTCAAACAACTACACAGTGGCAAAGCCCCCGGGATTGATGAGATCCGTCCAGAAATGCTCAAGGCTCTGGGTGTGGAGGGGCTGTCCTGGTTGACACGCCTTTTCAACATTGCGTGGAAGTCTGGGGACGGTGCCAAAGGAGTGGCAGACTGGGGTGGTGGTTCCCCTTTTAAAAGGGGGGGACCAGAGGGTGTGTGCCAATTATAGGGGTATCACACTTCTCAGCCTCCCTGGTAAAGTCTACTCCAAGGTGCTGGAAAGGAGGGTTCGGCCAATAGTCGAACCTCGGGTTGAGGAGGAACAATGCGGATTCCGTCCTGGTCGTGGAACAACGGACCAGCTCTTCTCTCGCAAGGATCCTGGAGGGAGCCTGGGAGTATGCCCAACCGGTCTACATGTGTTTTGTGGATTTGGAGAAGGCGTATGACCGGGTCCCCGGGAGATACTGTGGGAGGTGCTGCGGGAGTATGGGGTGGGGGTCTCTTCTCAGGGCCATCCAATCTCTGTACAACCAAAGCGAGAGCTGTGTCCGGGTTCTCGGTAGTAAGTCGGACTCTTTTCAGGTGAGGGTTGGCCTCCGCCAGGGCTGCGCTTTGTCACCAATCCTGTTTGTAGTATTTATGGACAGGATATCGAGGCGTAGTCGGGGTGGGGAGGGGTTGCAGTTTGGTGGGCTGGGGATCTCATCGCTGCTCTTTGCAGATGATGTGGTCCTGATGGCATCATCGGCCTGCGACCTTCAGCACTCACTGGATCGGTTCGCAACCGAGTGTGAAGCGGTTGGGATGAGGATCAGCACCTCTAAATCTGAGGCCATGGTTCTCAGCAGGAAACCGATGGAATGCCTTCTCCAGGTAGGGAATGAGTCCTTACCCCAAGTGAAGGAGTTCAAGTATCTTGGGGTTGTGTTCGCGAGTGAGGGGACAATGGAGCGGGGAGATTGGTCGGAGAATCGGGCGCAGCGGGTGCGGTATTGCATTCAATCTATCGCACCGTTGTGACGAAAAAGAGAGCTTAGCCAGAAGGCAAAGCTCTCGATCTACCGGTCAGTTTCGTTCCTACCCTCACCTATGGTCATGAAGGCTGGGTCATGACCGAAAAGAACGAGATCCAGGGTACAAGCGGCTGAAATGGGTTTCCTCAGGAGGGTGGCTGGCGTCTCCCTTAGAGATAGGGTGAGAAGCTCAGTCATCCGTGAGGAGCTCGGGAGTAGAGCCGCTGCTCGCTGCGTCGAAAGGAGCCAGTTGAGGTGGTTCGGGCATCTGGTAAGGATGCCCCTGGGCGCCTCCCTAGGGAGGTGTTCAGGCACGTCCAGCTGGGAGGAGGCCTCGGGAAGACCCAGGACTAGGTGGAGGATTTTATCTCCAACCTGGCCTGGGGCGCCTCGGGATCCCCAGTCGGAGCTGGTTAATGTTGCTCGGGAAAGGGAAGTTTGGGGTCCCCTGCTGGAGCTGCTCCCCCCGCGACCCGACACCGGATAAGCGGACGAAGATGGATGGATGGATAACTACCAAGATAACATTACGTGTATTTGTATGTGATATAATACTTTCCCCTTGGTAATGTAGCCTATGAATTTCCATGAACACAATTCAAAAAATGCACGAGACATAAAGGCTTCTGCTATCGGTAACTCAAACTAGCCGAGAACCTAGACACCCGTGATTACATAGACTCATGCATTAGGCACGGTTACGGTCTCTTTCAGTAGGCTGGTGCACGGTCTCCTGCTGACAGCCTATATCACGTAACAAACATTTAATTTAAAAAGAACACGCCGACTTATTGGGAATTTAGCTTATTCACCGTAACCCCCAGAGTAAGACAAGTCAATACATACCCTTCTCATCTCCGTGCGTGCTGTAACGCTGTCTGACGGCTCCAGCATTTGCTTAGCCCAGCACAGATCCTGCAGGTAACTGGTTCCAACTAGCCTACTGCTCCAAATTGTGACAAAAGTGACAAAATAACGCCAACATGTTCCTATTTACATGTTGTGATTTGTATAGTACCAAGAGTCTGGGTCTGCCGAGGTTTCTTCCTAAAAGGGAGTTTTTTCTTGCCACTGTCGCAATAGCCACTGCTAATGCTTGCTCTTGAGGGAATTACTGTAATTGTTGGGGTTTTGGAATTTATAGAGTGTGGTCTAGACCTACTCTATCGGTAAAGTGTCTCGAGATAACTTTTGTTATGAATTGATACTATAAATAAAATTGAATTGAATTATAGTCACAGCGTGTACAAAAAACAACGTAACATGAGACACAGCCATCTTCTAACAGTAAACAAACCGGGAACTATATTCTCAGACAGGCTTGCTGCGAGCATATCACTCCGCCCAAGTACTATATTCTTCCGCCTGAGAATATAGTTCCCAGTTTGTTTACCGTTAGAAGACGGCTGTGTCTCATGTTACGTTGTTTTTTGTACACGCTGTGACTCTACAAATCACAACATGTAAATAGGAACATGTTGGGGTTATTTTGTCACTCAGTACTGACAGTACTGATTGTCTTCATTGATTGATTTTACAGCTGCTGGAAGCGAGACAGAGTGTGCTGGCTGCAGGTGAGGTGACATTTGGAAGTGCGCCACATAGACATACAGGACAACGCACCACAGACGTCTGCTAAATGGACAGAATTCAGACCAAATGCTGCCGGTTACCTACAGCTCCGAGCCAGCCGCGGGTTAGATGTGGACGGTGCTGCTTCTCGTGAGCGTGGGATATTTGTTGTGTGTGCTGTATGTCTCTATGCTTTGTACACATGCTTTGTGTTTTGTGTCAATAAAGCTCTATCTTTCAATAAACAGCCCGTTCCTGGCAAATCATTTTCGTTAGGATAACAATGACATGATTATACAACATAGCATATATGAAATAAATATATAATACATAAATAAATATAAATATATATATATATATAATTTTATTATTATAATAATGGCCCAGGATGACCAATAGCGTAACCCATGACAGACCTGTCAACCAATCACGACGGAGTTTTCTTGTTTAAAAGTAGTGGTTTCATCCAATCCTGAGTGAGGAAATTGCAGCCAGGCCAGACTTTCTCTGGCCAGGCGCCTATTCATATTCTAATTAGATCCATTAGCACCTCCGCGGGGGCTCTCCACATACGTCATGGTTCGCTTCCGACAATATGTGGCATAGACGAACGTGACGTTCACAGCCTGTAAATTGTCGATAACTGCCGAAAATTAGGGGGATTTCCGGGCGTTTATAGGCATTTACGGGGACGGAAATCCCACTATTCATGCAGTGAAAGTCACAAAAAGGAAAAATGAGCACCTTGAAAGGTTTTGCCACAAACACAAATGGCTTCTCTCCTTAATAACTAACCTCTTCAGACCTAACAATTCAATTCAGACAATTGTGTGTGTCCGAGCTAAGCCCCACTCTCTGTGAAAGATGCTGTAAGGTACAGAAATTTGGCACCAATTGAGTTAAAGTGAATTGGTCCTCGGTAGTACCAACGTAATTCTGCACTTGTGTACTGATATCATGAGACAACTTTTAACCTCAACTAAAAATAGTGTAACGTTTTAATCTTGCGTACACCTCTATAAAGAACACAACATATGATTCAACAGGCTGAAGGTATACTGGTCTGAACAGAGCAGCATGGAGACTGTTGGGATCTGAATGGTAGTTTAGCATTTAATCTGTAGCTAATAGCGAAAACTGAGTTTGTTCATGTACACACCATAAATATGGAGTCCAGGTCTGTTTGATGCAGCTGGGCAGACTGACAACCGAGGCCATCTGAAATCTTCTGCTGAATTCTGTGGAGAAAACATCAAGTTTAAGAACAATTATTAAAATCTGCAACCTACACAGCTGGCTGGGTCTTCCTCCAAGCTTCAGCAGTAAAGACGCTAGATGGAAGGAGGAACATTGCTCAGCTTCCCATGACAAGCCTGAAGAAAAAAAAAAAAAAAAAAAAGAGTTCATAAACTTCAACACAAGAGGTTCTGCATAACCAGGAAACCAATGACCGTGGGCCGTTTGCTGTTTGTGATTTTTATGGACAGGATTCAAGGCACTGCCAGGTGGGAGGAAAGTGTCTGGTTTGATGACCTCAGGATTGCTTCTCTGTATTTGCAGATTTTGTATCACTGGGTATCAGATAGAAACCACGACTATGTAGTTCTAAGAGAGTCAGATAATAACAAAGTTCACTTTTAAATTATTACCTTTCATCAACAGCTGGTCCATCATTAAAGTTAATAGGACGACCCATAGACCGGTCACTCTTCATGGACACACAGCTGGGTTCAGGTCCTGGTTTCTGCTCCTGCATCCTGGTAAAAACAAAGACAGTGGATCAGTAACTGTTCAACAAAATGTAATCTGATGTAAGATGTTGTCTCATCTCAGTAGATAATCGGTCGTTGGCGCTTATTTGCTCAGTGGTAGAGCGGTTGCCTGCCAATCGGAAGGTTGGTGGTTCGATCCTTGGCCCTGCAGTCCCATGTCAAAGTGTCCTTGGGCAAGACACTGAACCCCGAGTTGCCCCCGATGCTGCTCATCGGAGTGTGAATGTGTGTGACTGATTATCTGATGAGCAGGTGGCACATTGTACGGCAGCCTCGGCCACAGTGTGTGAATGGTGAATGGTTCCTGTACAATGTTAAAGCGCTTTGAGTAGTCGTTGAGACTAGAAAAGCGCTGACACATATCGTGGAGTCCTACAACAGACTACAAAGCTCTGGACCAAGTCTGGATTCTTATTCTTATGAGAGGCAGATAAGTTCATTTTCAAATTTATTTAAACCAATGACAATCGTCTTGGGCGGCGCTAATCTGTCTGGTGGTTCTGGTCCTGGTATCACTGGGCATCAGATCAAAACCACATTTTGTGGTCATTGCCAAACCTAGACCATGAAGCTCCGAGAGAGTCTGATAATAACAAAGTTTGAAATTCTTACCTTTCATCAGCAGCTTGTCCATCTTTAAAGTTAATAGGACGACCCATAGACCGGTCACTCTTCATGGAAACACAGCTGGGTTCAGTTCCAGGTTCAGGTTCAGGTCTTAGCTGCAGACTAATACAAACAAACAGACGAATACTTTTAACTAGTTACATTAATCAATTTCCCCTGTTTAATTATTATATCAATAATGATATATAAGTCTCATTTCAAGAATTGAGTGTCAGGATGAGTATTATAAATCTCTGTATTATAAAAATCTGTCTCAGAGTAGATCATGTTGTGAACATGTGAACTTTTCTTAGTGCTGCACTCTGAAGCAGAAGCTCACATCACTTTGACTCAACATGAGTCTGATGACTTTAGACAAAATAAAAAAATTAACAACAATGACTTGTGACTTCACTTGGACTTGATATCCTCCCAAAGCCCAAAGATTAATTATGATCGTATACATTTTTTTTGCAAAGAGTCAACTTCATGTTCCTGAAAACAGATTGACTTTCAGCCGCTGTAAGAAAGGTGTTTAGCAGTTGAGAGCTGTCTGGTGGTTCTGGTCCTGGTACTGGGCATCAGATCAAAACCACATTATATGGCATCACCGAACCTGGACTATGTAGCTCTAAGAGAATCAGATAACAAAACAAAGTTAACAAAGTTTGCTTTTAAATTAATACCTTTCATCAACAGCTTGTCCATCTTTAAAGTTAATAGGACGACCCATAGACCGGTCACTCTTCATGGACACACAGCTGGGTCCAGATCCTGGTTTCTGCTCCTGCATCCTGGTAAAAACAAAGTCAGTGGATCAGTAACTGTTCACCAAAATGTAATCTGTAATATGATGAAAGATGCTGTCTTATCTCAGTTGATAATCGGTTGTTGGCTCTTTCTTGACTATTAAAGTAAGAAGTTAATTTTATTAATTTATTTATACAGTAGGTATACACTGTGATGTCACTGCTGACACATTATATCGTCCTACTACAGACTACAAAGCTCTGGACCAAGTCCGGATTCTTCTTCTCAGGAGAGGCAGATAAGTTCATTTTCAAATTCTTACCATTCATCAACAGCTTGTCCATCTTTAAAGTTAATAGGACGACCCATAGACCGGTCACTCTTTATGGACACACAGCTGGGTTCAGGTCCTGGTTCAGGTTCAGGTTCAGGTCCAGGTCCAGGTTTAAACTTAAGTTTAGGTCCAGGAGAGTTTGGATTCTGCTGCTGCATCCTGATACAAACAAAGACAGTGGATGAGTAATGTTTTTGCTCAACAAAATTTAATCTGATGCTGTCTCATCTCAGTTGATAAGTCACTTTGTTGAATGATAAAGTTAGTAGTTAAAGAGTCCCTATTATGCTTTTAGTGTTATATAGTATTTGTGTATGTAATAGTTGTATAAGGTACCAAAAAAAGACATTTCACTCCAAATGGAGCTCTCTCTCCCACAGACGGCACTTTTTCTCAAATGCCTGAAAACGTCTCACCGACATTCTGGTTTGAAATTCAATTCAATTTAATGATGTCATTGATTGAGAAAGCCAGCCCAGTTGTTAATGTGTGCTGCCCATAGGTGCTCCCTGAGCAAGCACAGCCCGCCCACTGGCTTGATTGAATTTTGGTTGACCAATCAGAGCAGACTGGGCTTTTTAGGAAGGCGGGCCAAGAGCTCAGAGTGTTTCAGCTGGAGGCACTGCAGCATTGGGCAGTATAAGAGCCATGTTTTTTTGAAGATCAAAGCATATAAACCTATTCTAATAGACCATGATGTACAAATATGATGCTATAAAAGGAGTATAATATATATTTTATACATATATTTTGTGTGAATAATGATGGTGGAGTGATGTGAGTGCTGAGCTCTAACATGGAGAAGAGTCCATCATCATCTCACCTCTGAGCTTTGGTCTGGCTGTCATGGTCCCCACACAGAGTGGTTTTAGAGGGAGGGGCTCCCTCCTCTCTGTCCTCACACTGACTCATAGCAGAGTCCTCACCTGCTGAGAGACATGACCTCTGTCACTATAACAAGCTTTTCATCACAGGACACATTAGTCTCTCATCTCTCTCTTACATGTCACAGATAATGTAGAAAACAGAGAATCAGCTGCTCTTTCCTTCAGGAACACACAAACCAAGTCTGTCTCAGTAGTTGGAAGATGGCTTGAATACAATACATGACGTCCTGGTGGATCTAAGTAGTCTGACAAGTTCTGACACATCCTTCAATTTACACTGATGATTTAAGCTGAGCTAACTGACCATCTAATGAGCTAAAGATCAGCAACATCAACTCTTTGCTGTGAGTAGCAGTGTGATGTATGCCATTATGTAGCCTAATCAGGGCAGTGCAGAGACCTTTTGAGGGGCAGTGGCTCAAATTAAAAAAAGGAACAAGATTTGTTAACAATATCTGTCATCTTTATTTTAAAAACTGTATATTTTACATTTTAACGTAATACTAAATCGACAATACTGTACACCTCAAAATTAAATATGGAGCCTTACATTAGGGCGTTTTCACATCTGTAGTTAATTTGCTTTAGTTCGAATCAGTTGGTGAGTTAGTAAACTTGGAGCGATTTGCCCTCGGTCGGTTTGGTTTGGTTTGGTTTGGTTTCACACCTGGAAAAATCCAAGCGTATCAAAATGCGTCATTACAAATCAGGCAAGAACGTCCAGCCCTCTTATTGGTCGGGTATGTGGGGGCGGGAGCAAGAAAGTAAATACAGGAAAAAGGTCCTGTGTTCTGGTCTAGTGGTCAAACCAGCTCATTTCATTAAAATGATTAGACATTGTTTCGCAAGAGACATTACTACATCTGCTCTGGTTACCGAGACTTCGCTCTGCTCTGGCCGCGTCTGTCTCCAATTTTAGCGGCAGCTGGTTTGACCACGGAGATACGAGTGACGTATGGCGAGCTTGACTGCAGTCTATTTCTGTGCTAGAAACACTGCAAGCTGCTACAGTTTGCTGCTCTGCTGCATCGCAGATTGATGAACACACCTGACTAGATGAGACATCAGCTCAGACTGGAGGAGTACATATTAGTTGGTGCGGTTCGAGTACGGATCACGTTCTCACCACAAATGAACTGCTCCAGAGTTGGATTGAAAGTGTACCGAGACCACCTCTTCAAGCAGGTCTCGGTACGCTTGTTTGGTCCACTTTTGGTGCGCACCAAAGTTTGATTGCCGCGTTTTCACCTATCCAAATGAACCGCACCAGCGGGGCAAACGAACTCCAGTTCGATGCAACGGTGTGAAAACGCCCTAACCTGCACACACATTACATATGGATCTGAAAGTTATCATCCATTAAACCAGATATTCACTACATTCACAGAAAATATATCTATAAAATGCAACCGTTGTCCAAGCAAAATGTAATATTACACAGAGTATCCACCTTGGGGGTGGCAGTAGCTCAGTCCGTAGGGACTTGGGTTGGGAACCGGAGGGTCGCTGGTTCAAGTCCCAGTACGGACAGTACAGAGTGTGGATTGGTAGCTGGAGAGATGCCCGTTCACCTCCTGGGCACTGCCAGTTGCTCTTGAGCAAGGCACCATACCCCCCCCAACCGCTCAGGTCCTAAGCATGTGTATGTGTATTTCAGGCCTGTGTGTGTAGTGATTTCTAACAAACAGAGTGTAAATTGTAATTTCATGTAATCAATATACAGTATAAATTACAAACTAGGGCTGGGATAAGGTGTCGACAAATTAATTAATGTAATGCGGAACTACTGCTGGATACGTGGGTTCTAGGGACACCTAAACTATAGCCCTGCCTGAAGCTAGCCGAGCTCCTCCGCCTACATGCAGTTTGTTGTCAGGTTGACGGTCGGTCCAGTGAGTGAGTCAAAGATAGCAGCACGAAAGGACGAGCATGGTGAGCGATTGCGACCGAGAGTTCTCCGCCGGCCTGTTTAAGATCGCAAGTTTGGCAAAACTTCGAGACTGTATGGCTGCAGCCTGGTGCCGACCCCGACTCGAAAACGTCGGCCTTCGGGTCAGTTCCAGTAGTAGGCTACAGGTGAGAGAGTGGTGGATAAGACGAGGACTGTGTGTCGGCGTTGTTCAGCAGTTGTTGGGTATGTGAGTGGAAATACATCTAATATGCTAACACATATCAGACGCCATCACCCAGATGTGCCAATCACTGGAACGAGACAAAAACTGTCCAACTTCTTCTCCCTACAGTGCTTAACCAACCTTAAGATACAAATAAGTAAAGTTAAATTAAAGGGAGAAGAGCTTGGATGTTAAACAAGAGCCTTTTCATTATTTTACCTACTGCTAAAAAAAGCAAATACAGGCTACTCTTTTTGCCCTTGCTCTGTTTACTTTAAGATTTTATTTTTGTATTCCTCCTGAAGGTGACTTTATTTTGTTGTTGGATTGATCGCCTACATCTGGCTTCAGGTTGCACTACAAATTCATTTTACTTGAACAGTGCAGTGTTAAACAATTTTAATAAATAGAGATTTGAACCTTATTGAAATTTGTTTGGTGTAAATTGTTAATAATTGAGCAATGGGAAAATAATCGCTCATTGAAAAATGAATCGTTAGATTAATCGTTTAAAAAATAATCCTTTGGGACAGCCCTAATCCAAACTGTATAGAAAGTGCAATATGAAATTTTAAATAATACTAAATCCACAATACTGTACACCTCAAAATGAAATATAGAGCCTTACATTAGACTACATTCAAACAAATACAAGATAACAAGATGTCAAACACGATAAACAGTTTAATTGTAGCCTATGACTGCAACCTGAGCCGACTACCAGATTTCTGTAAGCTTTGAATCAGAAAGGGATTTGCAAAAGTATGCAAGATGTTTCAGATTATTTTATAAAAATATAAGGAGGTCCTTTATTAAGAAGTCAAAATGCATAGACCACCAAACCTACATGTGTAAGCATGCATTCTCATTCACTCCAAAAGCCCACTTACCGGCACTTCAACTTTCTCTCGCTCTTGCTGGCCACGCCGCCAGCGGACTCACAAGCGCCTGGCAGGAAGTGGACTTGTCACGTGATAACCCTGGTCATCATGTGATATGAAGGTTTAGGTTGTTTTATCTAGCTAATTATTATTGTTAAATATTCTTCTTAAACTGACCACAAGCGGGCAATCGTCAAAGAAGAATATCAAAAGATATTAGGCTCATGCACGTGCATGAGCCTAATATCTAGGGCTGAGGGGAAGTGTAAGAAAGGAAGTGGAACTAATGCCTTTAGCGGATAATACTTCTGTACTTTTACTTTGATATATTAAGTACATTTAGCTGATAATACTTCTGTACTTTTACTTTGATATATTAAGTACATTTAGCTGATAATACTTCTGTACTTTTAACTCAGTAGGCCTAATATCTTGAAAGTAGAACTTTAACTTGTACTAACGCAGTAGGCTTCAAATAACCTAAGCTAATTCCCCAAAGAAGTGATATGGTCTTTTAAGTGGGCTGCTGGTTGAGAGGCAGAAAGCTGACGCACACACACGCGCGCGCGCGCGCACACACACACACACACACACACACACACACACACACACACACACACACACACACACACACACACACACACACACACACACACACACAATGTGATGTCACGAGAGGTTTCTTCTCAGCAGACCAGCCAAAACGTGGTTGCAAGCAAACAGGTTTTATTTGAAAGCAGTCTTTTCAGACAATAGTCCAACAAAAAACAGTAACTCCAACTCAAAAACTTACTGGGAGTAAAACTACATGGTTTAGCAAAGTCCTGGTAGCTTAGGTTCTTTCCCCAAGAACTCTGCTTCCCTGCTCTCTGCCTCTGCTCTCTTTGTCTTCTCCCAGTGCATGAGCACCTGCTGTAATCAAGGACTGAGGCATTTGCGCCTCCCTGTGCGGTGCATTCTGGGACTTGTAGTTTGGGTGGCGGCCATTTTGTCACTGGGTAGCCACTCCTGTAGAGGAAAATAGCGTCGCTCTACCACACATCCCCTTGTGATGCCACAACACACACACACTTCTTTTAACCTACAGAGAAGTGCTACTGTCTTCTCTTGTGTAACAGAGAATGAAACGTTGACGCTATAAGGCTATCACATGATGAGTAATCGTGGCCGCGGAAGCGCGTGCAGTTACCACGAAACGTCACTACTTCAAAGTTAGCTGCCACAGCCACAAATTTAGCTCGCCTGCTGGCTGTTTTCATCCTGGAGGAGACGGCTTAACTAGCGGCTCCGGCTAGAGGGCTCTATAACAAACCTTCTCATTCACTCCAAAAGCCCACTTACCGGCACTTCAACTTTCTCTTCTCTCTCGACTCACGAGCGCCTGGCAGGAAGTGGACATTTGTGTCACGCCATAACCCTGGTCATCATGTGATATGAAGGTTTAGGTTGTTTTATCTAGCTAATTATTATTGTTAAGTATTCTTCTTAAACTGACCACATGAGGGCCATTGTCAAAGAAATAAAAAAATAAATAAAACAAGGACAAAAAAAGGGTACTTTGTCTTTGAGGGGCAAAAGGGGCATGTGCTCAAGCACTCGTAGCCCCCCCTTCTCTGCACATGCATGAGCCTAATATCTAGGGCTGAGGGGAAGTGGAAGAAGGGAAGTGGAACTAATGCCTTTAGTTGATAATACTTCTTTACTTTTACTTTGATACATTAAGTACATTTAGCTGATAATACTTGTGTACTTTTAACTCAGTAGGCCTAATATCTTCAAAGTAGAACTTTAACTTGTACTAACGCAGTAGGCTTTGACAGTGTGTATTAGTACTTGTACTGCAGTACAGAATAAACATTAGAGACTTCAGACTTTTTGTTGTGTGTTCCGAATATAAATAATAGGTGAGTTTCAGTAATGTCTTACACACACACACACACACAGTTGTAGTGGAGTATGAAAAAATGATTATTGTTTAATAAATCAGTGTTGTTGAAGTTAAATAAATTGTATTAGACTTTAAAGAGCAGTTGTCTGGTTGTGCAGGTCAGTGCTCGTATACACTCCTTCAATGTTCACTTATTAAATATGAGATTCATTCATTAAGACATTTAATAGCTGCATCCTTAAGAGACTGCATCCACAGTTCAATTATGGTCCCTGAGTTTAGGGTGGTGTCCTGTTGATTATTTATTCAATTTGATAATGATCCAACATATACATTTTCATAACTTTACTAATATTGATAAAATACCATTGATAATAGCTAATAACTGAACCTGTGCTTCCTAAAAACACAAAGAAATAATCAGCAGGTTGATCTATAATGAAAAGAATCATTGCAGCATCATATAAAACTGATCAAAACAGTCAAAGGTAGCTTACACCTGAACGCATCAGAAAGAATAATCTCATCATACATTATAGTACAACACTCACAGGGGACATTTTACTGCACTAATTTTCTGCTTTTACCAAAGTAACAATTTCATTTGTTGGTACTTTTACTGCAGTACAGAATGATGTTACGGTAATTCTGTAACACAGTAAAAGTACAAACAACTCACTGTCAAAGTATAACTGGGTTTTGGATCAAATGTACCAAGTTGATCAAAGCTGTACGACCAGTTTGGACCCTCCCTGTTTTTCACTGATGTGAACTCAGAGAACATTCTGCTGTTGTTTAGACCTGAGAACTACCAACAGTAATACATGCTAATCATTCTCAAACCATCTCCTTTAACTCAGATGGACACTCATTAGAATCATAGTCTATCTATAAAAATCTGAAGAACAACCCAGAAAGAACCATTTCTTCTGTCCAGTCAAACAGATTGAATCAAAGTGATTCTGTTCATCAACCATTTCCAGATTCCTCTGGTCAGATTCTCACCTGCTGAAGTCTCTTCAGGTCACTTTCCAGACACTTTCCTCCTTCATGTGTCGAAGAAACTCTGGGAGAGAAGAAGCTGCTCATTGGCCCTCGTCAGTCCTGGTGTCGATTTTCAATTACAGATAACTTTAGAGTGACGTCAGAACCAGTCCAACCTGTTCACACACCCAGTCAGTGTGAGAGAAGTCCCCCATCAGATGATGGAGTTCTACTATCTGTCCACTAGATGGAGCTAACTGACCATCTAATGAGATAAAGATCAGCAACTGGTACAGCAGCAGATATCTCTCCAAGTGGCCTCCATGTCACATATTACTTTGATACTTTAAGTACATTTACCTGTTGATATTTACTACCTTAATACTTGTTCAACACTGCTTGTTTTTGTCTGACATTTACCTTTACATGTACCGCTCACTCACTCTTGGGTGAGAATAAAATCTCCAAAAATAAAACAATAAAAGCATCTTTCTCCTGACTGCAGCTCGCAAATCATCACAGCAAAAGCAGCGGCGTTAAAAATTTATTTAAATATCTACTCACATTTGTCGACGGGTCTCTAGAGCACAGGCTCATGTTGCAGTGGATTGTGGGATATGCTTCATGCTGGAAGCTGCACTTTATATTCTAGCTGGAAGGAAATAAAAGGGGGGTGCGTGGGATTGCCCCCTTTCTGGTCTACATGTCCCTGCCTCTGCTGACTTATTTTGATGCCTGGTGATGCCTCAATAGACCATATATGATAAAAATAGAAGTATTTGAACTCTACTGGCCGGCTACATTGCACGCGTAACGTAAGCAGAGCTGATGTTCCAACACTACGCTTCCACCATAATCATCAGACTGGAGACAGCAGGCAGAGAGCAGCGTAGTGGTGCATATGCTCCACACAGATCCAATCTACAAGGTAGAAACAGGACAGGCTTCTATTTAGAGTTTTACCAGAGGTGTGTGTGGCCCTTTCACACAGAAATGGATCATAAAGTGTCTATATTTCTTTTAAATTAAACTACCGATATACAGGAAACGACTTAATGACTGCTACTGAGCGTGTTGGCAGTTTGGTTTGGAGAGTTTGTGTTTTTATTTCTTGTCTCCCTCCCCTGCGTCCTCTGACAACAGCTGACAGTAGATTAACGTTTTCACAGCTCTGTGCCAGCTCCAAAAAAACTGAAGAAACAACAACAATCCCAAAGCCAAAGCTCTCCGTCTGGCCTGTGACTCCCACAATCCTCCACCGTGTGGCGCTGCAGGTGGAGCCGGTTAAAAGATACATTCCACGGCACATACGCTCCGCTAACAGTCCGCATACGTTACGCCTTCACTGTAGCCAAAGCGTGAGTAAAGCTCTGTAACGTCAACAGTCTTTAGTGGGGGGGGGAGATAAACTGTGAGCTGCTACAGAGATCTGTTGGATCAGCGGCAGTTTGAAGATGTGTTTAGAGGCCAAGAGGGTGACTGGGAGCTCCATATCCATGAGACTGAAAGGGGGGGGGGGTTCATTGTGGCACGTTTTCTTTTGTTGTGCATGATTAAAAAAAATGCAATTTGACAGCATTTTGGAGCATTATTATTACCATATCTGTGTCTAAAACAGTTAGTTGTGATGCTCAGATTGATTTTACATTCACTTGGCTTCGGTACTGTCCAAAACTGCTGGAGTCTGTGATGAAGACTGAAGCTAAAAGTTCAGATATAATATTCACAAAGTCAACATTAATTCAAGTGGTTGGACTCCCAGTATGTGTGTTGGTTGGCTGTCCCAGCTGATTTCTGCTGATTGGTACTGAAAGGGGGGGGCTTTCATAATGGCACGTTTTCTTTTGTTGTGCATGATTAAAAAAACATGTACAACACATTTTATACTTTTAATAATTCAATTCAAACTACAAAGTGAAAGGAAATTAGATTTTATAATAATATTAATCCTTAGAGTTTTTGGGACAAAGAGTCTATGTACATGAAGGATTGTTTGTTCCACAATGACAAAACTATCATATCTGCAGAGGGTCATTTACTGGCTTGTAAGATAACTAAAATCCAAACTTTAAGAGTCTGACTGGCCAACAGTAATAAAAGATGGGAAAAACCTGTAATGGTTGGGAAAATTCTGATCATCAAACACATAATTTTCTGCATTCTGGTTTATTTTTCTACAACGATTTGTGCCTTTTATGCATTCATTTATGGTGCAAATGTCTTTATGTATGTAAAGGAAATATAATAAGTTTTTGGAGTAGGCTGCACTGAGCTACATAGTTTTTGATGGTGGGGGGGGGGGGTATCTCAGTAAAGAGAGTCAACTGATGAATGAAATCATGATATGATCAAATGAACAAATGATCGCCCTCAAGATGAAACGTATAGATTTTATTAAAAGCATTTAGAAACATTAGATTATATGATGATTGTTTACAGAAACATTTGTTTTCCAAATTTTAAATATATTACAATATAATTCAAAATAATAGTAACCAATAACTGTTGATTATTTTAGTCTTTTTTAGTCCAACAGTGTTTTTAGTCCAACAGTTAAAATGTTGATAATCCCAGAGATGAAATCAGATGAATGTTTTTGTGTTTGAGTCTCAGATGTGCTTCACAGTGCAGAGTGTGTGTGATGGTGAACAGACTGAACTTCGATTTCAGCAGCTGATCTTCAGTCAGTGTTTCTGTCCAAAGGAGACACTCTCAGTCCTGCAGAGGACACAGAGACACTGAGGAACCAGACCGGAACCCAAACCCAGGATAAAGAGGCTGAGTGAATGTGGTGTTGAAGGTGTGGAGGTGGATCACTGAGTCAGAGGAGACTGTGTAGAAGGACAGAGAGCCGGCAAGAATGTCCACATACACTGCTACTCTACCAGAGACAGAGGAGGAGGAGATGGATGTTTTTCTCTTATTGTGCCAGACAGAGTAACCATCATCATCAGAGCACTGCATACTCCAGGAATGATCATTCCCTCCAAACACACGTCTTTAATGTCTCCTCTCCTCCTGATTCCTCTGTAACTCACTGATATAGCAACTTCTCATCTCCTCTCGACCTCACAGTAACAGCGACCAGTCAGACCATTTCTACACAGCAGCTGAGGCCAGTAGTCAAATCTGTCTGGATGATCAGGATATGACTGATCCTCCTCCACACGTGTCACCTTCCTGTTGTTGTCAGACAGTTTGAGGTATCTGTGTACTGTGTTTATGTCCAGTTCCAGTTCACAGACATCTGATGGAGAGAACAAGACACAACACAGCTGCAGCTGGTATGTTTGTGTCTGTCGTAAACAATAAAAGCATCTTTTCTCCTGACTGCAGCTCGCAAATCAACACAGCAAAAGCAGCGGAGTTAAAAATACATTTAAATAGCTCTTCACATTTGTCAACGGGTTTCTAGAGCACAGGCGGCGTCCGACCTGTGTGACCTCATGTTGCAGTGGATTGTGGGATACGCTTCATGCTGGAAGCCGCACTTTATATTCTAGTTGGAAGGAAATCAAAGTGAGGGAAGATGTTAAACCTTATTCACACCAGAGTCAACCACACTTTCACTCTCCTGCTGACAGTGTAATTTACTACATTTCCCAGAATCCCCTTTTCCCCCCCAAACAGAGCTTTTTCAGTTGTTAGAAAACGTCCCAACATGAACGTCAGACATAAGATGATTCATGAGGATTAAACACTGACAGGAACTTGAAATACTAATCTTTATAAATCATAAACACGGTGAATAAATCGGACTCAGAACAGAGCAGACATCCCACACACATTTCATATTTTATTTATGCAGCCCTAGTTCTTTTGTGGGCCTTTTGTTAGATTTAAGAGTTGTTAATATGACCATTTCACTTCTGTCTTTTCCAAAACCCTTGTGTTGTCTTTTTCAAAGTTTCGAAATTTGGGTTTCTTTCAACCAAATTAATCCTCAGAAAACGTCCAATCTAACAGGATCCCATGAATAAACTAGAGACAACCTCACGACGAGCTCACGCAGGGATACCATTCTTTAGTACAACCTCTTTAGAGGGATATACATTTTAAACATATCTAAACTTGAAAGGTCCAATATTTAATACATTTATTGTACATAATCAAGAAATGCCCACAATATTTCAACAGATATTAAGGAAACATGCTAAGTTGAAATACTATATTTTCTGACAATGCTAAGCCAGTGTTATCCATATTTAAATATAAATTTCCATATTTTGGCCCATGTGTTGTCTATTTAGACACCCGTGTTGCCGGACATGAAACGCAAACACGCAAAAACAAGGAGCTGGCTGCAGCGATGGTAGAGGCAACCAAACAAACTGGATTAACATATATAGATTCATTCTACCCGACCTTAGAAAACTCTGCATCTTTTCTAAACAGTTGCATAACCAGAGAAGAGGTAAAACACGGGGAAATATTGGAGATGCATGTAAAAGGTGGAGACAGCTTAGAGCCCTAAAGGACAGCGAGTTGGCTCATTTCCTCCTAACTTAACAAGTAAGCTTAATTTATATCCCGGCTAACGTAGTAGGGATGGGCATTATCAGTCATTTCAACAATTCATTTGCTCGCATTAAATTATACAGAGTAGTCTAGCCTACTTGAGTTAGTTACTCGCCATATAGCCGTTAAAACGAGACAGATAAGAAGAGGCATTGTTTACAAATATACATTGGAATGCTGGCTGCACAGATTATAGATTATGCAGACGCAGACCTTTACGATTGACTGACACACAAACACACACACACACACACACTTAAAATCATACGCTGGACGCTTTATTAGGCTAGTCTTTCTGTATGGGTTTAGTTAATTATCGAGCTATAATAAGACCACGTCGGCTATGTAATGGCTGACATCCGGGACAATTTCATAGTGGTCGGTGTAAACCGGGACATTTTAGCATCCTGACTTTTGTCGGGACTCGGGACACGCAACTGAAAATTGTGACTGTCCCGGTCAAACCAGGACGTCTGGTCACCCTGTGTGTAGTGGCTATCCAAAAGGCCATTAATGAGCCACTCCGTAGGTGTCTTGAGGAATGTTCTTTATGCGTACTGGTATTACAAAGACTTTGAAACTTTCTTTCTTCTTTGGGTGAAGTTCCGGTTTATTGTAATGAGTGAATATTTTCCAGAAACAAAAAAGTATTTACCATTTTAAGTCTTGATTTAAAGCTGGTAACAAAAGCTGGTTTAATGGTAAGAACCGTGTGCTCCCCACACCTACAGGCACTACTGAATACCTGCTCACTGATTACCTGTTCATTTAATGATACCCATCACCATGTAACCAAGCTAGTATCCTATATTTAGAGAGTGTGGCCAACTAGGGAATCGAATGTTCTGAGCCTACCGTTCTGCGATTGGTTCCGAGGTGGTCACGTGTTTCATGGACTCCATGTTTGCTACCAACATTCATCTGATTCCCATTGACATAGTGCAGGGAATAGTGGAAAAATGTAATAAATTATTTTTAAAAATTACATAAATCATTTAAAAAATGCCCAACTGTTGCGCGTTTGGCTGCAATGAAAGACAGGAAAGCAGCAAAAGATTTCACAAGTCCCCCCGTGAAGCAAAAAGGTGAAATGTTTGGGAGCTATTCATTACTGTGTGAGGTAAATGTAAATTTCTCTCTTCGATAGGATAACAAATTACATAGGACAAATATAGTAATACCATCGTTAATGTGTACCATGCTGTCAAAACAGTTCTAACACTTCTTTAGAAATGAATGAAGTTTGAAGTTAGCCTTATGCTAGTGTTAGCTTTTTTGCTAGCACTCCATGTACCTAAATGCTTGTGATCTTACCATAGTCATATGGAGTCCAGGTGTCTTTATTGTCTTCATAATAATATAGGATTGAAATTGAAACACATGTTGGACGGGGATGTTGTTTGGCTAAGTTTAGACAGCTAGCTAGCTAACGCTACGCCGACGTTTGCCAACGTTAGCGCAACAGCGTTAGCCTAGACTGCCTTCGGAGTTTCCTATATCTGCATCCACGTTTTCAACATAAGACTTGTGGCGTAAGTGCTCCCTTTGTACCATAATTTTATTGAATGAAATATTGAGCTTTGCTGTTACGTTACACACAAAGCTAGCTATAGTTAGCCTGTATGCTAGCGGACATTAAAAAGGTAGCTAACGCTGCTGAGAGACTTATTAGGCGACGTGGTCACTCTCTACATGGGCATTTATTAGAGGCCCATTTACAATATAGAAGGTAAATATACACTGGAATATTTCCGTAAGGGCTTTTTACGTATTGACAAACGTTGATAATTGCCTTAAGGCAACAACTGTTGGCGCAATTATTAGAAAATGGAAGAATTTCAAGATGACAGTCAATCTCCCTCGGTCTGGGGCACAATGCAAGATCTCACCTCGTGGGGCATCAATGATCATGAGGAAGGTGAGGGATCAGCCCAGAACTACATGGCAGGAACTGGTCAATGACCTGAAGAGAGCTGGGACCACAGTCCCAAAGAAAACCATTAGTAACACACTACGCCGTGATGGATTAAAATCCTGCAGCGCACGCAAGGTCCCCCTGCTCAAGCCAGCGCATATCCAGGCCCATCTGAAGTTTGCCAATGACCATCTGGATGATCCAGAGGAGGAATGGGAGAAGGTCCTGTGGTCTGATGAGACAAAAATAGAGCTTTTTGGTTTCATCTCCACTCGCCGTGTCTGGAGGAAGAAGAAGGATGAGTACAACCCCAAGAGCACCATCCCAACCGTGAAGATGGAGGTGGAAACATCATTCTTAGGGGATGCTTTTCTGCAAAGGAGACAGAATGACTGCACCGTATTGAGAGGAGGATGGATGGGGTCATGTATCACAAGATCTTGGCCAACAACCTCCTTCCCTCAGTAAGAGCATTGAAGATGGGTCATGGCTGGGTCTTCCAGCATGACAACGACCCGAAACACACAGCCAGGGCAACTAAGAAGTGGCTCCGTAAGAAGCATCTCAAGGTCCTGGAGTGGCCTAGCCAATCTCCAGACCTGAACCCAATAGAAAATCTTTGGAGGGAGCTGAAAGTCCATATTGCCCAGCGACAGCACCGAAACCTGAAGGATCTGGAGAAGGTCTGTATGGAGGAGTTGGCCAAAATCCCTGCGGTTTCTGTATCAAATATTAAGTTTTGCTTTTCTGATGTATCAAATACTTATGTCATGCAATAAAATGAAAATTAATTACTTAAAAATCATACTATGTGATTTTCTGGATTTTTGTTTTAGATTCCGTCACTCACAGTTGAAGTGTCCCTATGATAAAAATTACAGACTTCTACATGCTTTGTAAGGAGGAAAACCTGAAAAATCGGCAGTGTGTCAAATACTTGTTGACACGGCGGCCATTTCCTAAGTAACATTGTGCTCTTCCTAATGCATGTGTGTCTATGGAGGCAGAAGGTCTATCCACAATTAAAATCATAATTTCTCCCTGAATTTCCAACTGATTTTCAAGCGGTTTACTACAAATGCCAGACGTTGGTACAATTTAAACAGGTGAGTTCTATAAACAGTTGTTGACCAAAACTGTTTTTTGTACCAGGCTGTAAACATTTTTATATTTCTGATGTAAATTCTGGATTTTGTCACATGGGGGTCTATGGGGAATGACGCGAGGAACTGTTCAGTGACACACATAACAAACATCGTTTTCAGCATCTTACTGAGATATTAATAATCACTCAAATAAAACATACATAACCTGACACAAGCTTGCATTAGCTCAATTCAGTATCAGGACAGTCACTTAACGTACGGTTAGCTTAAAAGAAGGATTAATGTTACCTTTTGTGACATTGACTTCAACATTTTAGTAATAGTATAATATTGGAAAACTCATTTTTCATCCGTGAAATGTTATTCCATGTTGCTTAGTATAGCATTTCTTTCACATGAACATCCAAAAGCAGTACAACTATCTTTTTCTGAGTCTTTAAGATCAGTTGTCTGTCCCAAGATGGCGGCGGCACAGACGCAGTTTAAACACATTAACTGTTCGTCATTTTATAAGCAGCAGCAGCAGCCATGTTCTGATTAAAGCTGGTCAGTTATGAAGGTTTTCTTCTTTTCTTTGTCTTAAGTTACAATAAACTGAATATTTCAGCAACATGACATCACCTTAGTAAACAGCGATGGGGATTTTTGTAAATTGTATTTACAAGGTGATGAATTAAGAACAACAAATACTTCTTTGTGGCAGCATTAGTTAAATAGCGCTAGCAGTTGAAACCTGAACTCAGAATATTATATTACAGGAAAACAAACTAATTTTGAGTGGAATAAATCCCTTCAAAGGAAGAAAGTGTAATGTGTAGTCCTAGCCAGGATAACATCCATGCTGTGCAGAAGGTAAAGTTACTGCTGGTCAGCCTTCAATGTGGAGAGAAGATCAGAAAATAACAACACAGCTATCAGGGCATGAGGAGGAGGCAGGAGGAAACAGCTTGGCTCGGAAACATGTTCACAACGAGGCAGTGTGAATGAGCTGGTGTCTTTTAAGGTGATCACTGTAAGAAAATGTTTTCCCACATTGTTCACACCAGTACGGCTTCTCTCCAGTGTGAACGAGCTGGTGTCTTTTAAGGTGATCACTGTAAGAAAATGTTTTCCCACATTGTTCACACCAGTACAGCTTCTCTCCAGTGTGAACGAGCTGGTGTCTTTTAAGGTGATCACTGTAAAAAAATGTTTTCCCACATTGTTCACACCAGTACGGCTTCTCTCCAGTGTGAACGAGCTGATGTCTTTTAAGGCTACTACTCAGAGAAAAAGTTTTCCCACACTGTTCACACCAGTGCGACTTCTCTCCAGTGTGAACGCGCTGGTGAGTTTTAAGGTGACTGCTCTGAGCAAAGGTTTTATCACATAGATCACAGCTGTACGGCTTCTCTCCAGTGTGAATGCGATGATGTGTTTTAAGGGCCCCACTCTCAGAAAAGGTTTGACCACATAGATCACAGCTGTAAGGCTTCTCTCCAGTGTGAACTCTCTGATGAATCTTTAAATATCCAGATCTTTTGAAGGATTTGTCACAGTGTTGACAGTGGTGACATTTGGGTCCCTCTCCTCCTCTCCGTTTCTATAGCAACAGAAAAACAGAGAGAGTGAGAGTTAGTGAACAACCTTCTTAAACCCTGGACTTGCTCTCACTCACAATTTTCACTCTTCATACAATAATTTATGACAAAATGAAGGAAAATATGTACCAGTTGCAGATATGTTATTTAGAAGCAAATGTTCTTTTCAGAACTTTAATAAGTTCAGAAATATTCTACATTTTTCAGGAATGTTTCCCCATTCAAATGATTGGCAATTTAAAAACTAAAACATTTGCTCACTCTCTTCAGTTTTACTTTCAGTTAGAAATTCCATGGTAACTTTAAAATAACACAAACCTTTCATACATTCTGGGTATTTCTCATCCTTTAAATCCCATTCAAACCTTTTGAAATACATACACTAATTTGATGTCAAAATAAAGGTAAAGTTCTTCTGGTGGCAGACATGTTACTATGGAAGCCATCGGGCTCTTCTCAGTGTTTCCCACAGGTTGAGAATTTACTGGCGGTGGTGTGTGGCGCAGGATGTGACGGCGCGGTGCGTGATGGCTAGGTTTAGTAATAATGGGTTCAGTTATAATAAAGTCAAAAGAAGGTGAAAATGACTACACAACATTATAAGATCATTTAGAAAGAAAAAACTATTTACATATTAAACAAATTAGACTAAAAGATGATACAGATGAAAATATTGCAACACTATGCAGCATCTGACAATTTAAGGGTAGTTATTAGGGCGGCACGATATGACGAAAATATGTGATATGTCAAAACGTTGTTGAATATCGCAATAATTAATTATATAACTTGTGATAAATAAACATAATAAAATGTAGCCTACTCAGTTCTGCTGCTTTCAGTATTTTGCTAAAAAACAACAAATTGCTTGTTAAATTTTAAACAAATGACGAATAAGTGTAGCTATGATGTGCTTTGACAATTAAATCTGTTTTTTTCCCAAATATTAACGATTCAGCAGATAAAATACCCATAATACTATACTCCATACAGAAAATGACATGTTATTATTAATCTCAACACGGTTAACTCCTGTTAAATCACATAAGTCTAGGAATATCTAAAGTAAATTCTTGTTCATTTTGTTTGTTAGATCATTTTATCTGTGTTTTGGGGTTCTAAACATGCCTACAACCTACTGTTCTGTACTATACATGTCCCGTTGCACTCACTAAGAGCTCATCTGAGCAGATTTCTGTCATTCAAACAACTCTGTGTTGTAGTTAAAAACTAAGTGGCCTTGACCAACTGCCACTTTGCTCGTTTGAAAGCCATGATGTCGCTCTCTTTCTCATGGGTGGGCAAAATTCTCTGGGCGGGTGTAGCGGAGTTAATAATTCCACTTGCCATTAAAAGGTGACTTTACATTTGGCTAGTAGTTCCCATATGAGACAGGCTTTTTATGTAATATGAGCGCCATCTATTATATGACTGCAGACTTTAGGGAACATTCCTACACACTTATTCACCAATCTGCCGTAGCCTGTTCCATGGTAAGTCACATTTATAGTTAGGTAAATGTGTTCATTGAGATAATACGTTATGTAGTATATGATGTGCATGTAGTATATCCACACGGGAGGTCTCAATATTTATATTAGAGGCCAGTTTTGTTTTGTTTCTTTTGTTTTAGCTTAAATGAAAACATTCGCCATGTTGTGCTCGCTTGCTAGTCTCGTTAGCCTAGCTTGATAAACTGACTTTTATGATACAACCGTGGCAACAGTAAACTGATAATTTCTGTTTTCATTTTAGCTAATTGGAGCTCTTTATGGTGATGAATGTGATTGTAAGACACTATTCTGCTGTTTACCAGGTACAGTTGTCTACTTTTGTGATTCCACACTGGTATTTTGTTAATATCATGTGTAATACTGTTCACCAGTCTGCTGTAGCCTGTTTCATGCTAACTGGAGCTCTTTATCGTGACAAATGTGATTGTGAGACACTATTCTTCTGTTTACCAGAATAAACGGCTGTGATAGCCAACGAAGAGTGACGGTTTCGTCTGTAACACAACACAACGCAAGACAGAGAGAGTACACACCCGTTACACGGGCAAAGCAGAGAAAGGGGAGGAAACCTTTCTTCTTATGACCTCATAAGGAGAAGATTCCAGATCAGCCCATGTGAGCTTTCATTTTCTCAAAGGCAGAGCAAGATACCCAGGGCTCGGTTTACACCTATCGCCATTTCTAACATAGTGTTAGGTAACCCCTCAGGCTTACAAAAATGGATTGTTGAGAAGTAACTAAATGGCTCAGAATTACATCAATCAGAAAATCAATGTGTTGTTAAAGTGGTAATGTACAACAGTAGAATTTATAAATCCAGGATAACCGATAAAGCGAGGCTTGGCCTAGTCTGATCAGAGCATCCTGGCGTTCTGTGTTTCATGATGACAAAACCAGGCTGAGGAGGAGAGACTAGGTCGAGTCAGGCTGAGGAGGAGAGACTAGGTCGAGTCAGACTGAGGAGGAGAGACTAGGTCGAGTCAGACTGAGGAGGAGAGACTAGGTTGAGTCAGGCTGAGAAGGAGAGACTACAGACAGACGATCACGGACCGACTGAATGTGTAAGCAGCCTAAAAATATACATTAAGTGACCACTGCTCTGAACTGAAACCATCATAATCATACCATCCAAGGATTAGGCTAGGGGTGGTATGGTTCATGAAAAAAGCGTGTGTGCCACAAGGTTCGTCAGTACACAGTTCCCGGTTTGTTTACAGTTAGAAGACGGCTGTGTCTCATGTTACGTTGTTTTTTGTACACGCTGTGACTCTACAAATCACAACATGTAAATAGGAACATGTTGGCGTTATTTTGTCACTTATTTGGAGCAGTAGGATTACTGGAACCATTCACCTGATGTTCTGTACTGGCCTGATGCCGCTGGAGCCGTCTGACAGCATTACAGCACACACGGAGATGAGAAGGGTATGTATCGACTTGTCCAACTCTGGGGGTTACGGTGAATAAGCTAAATTCCCAATAAGTCGGCGTGTTCCTTTAAAGATTAAAAGAAAAAATAACAAGAACCATATAGGATCGAAAACCGTGACCCAAAAATCGTGATACGAACCGAACCGTGGGTTTTGTGAACCGTACCACTTCTAGAAGTAACTACTTTTCTTCACTCACCTCCTCCTTCTTCCTCTTGCTCCCTCGCTCCTCTGAGTCTCCCGAGGCCTCACTGACAACTTTCCTCTTGCCCTTCTCCTTCTTCTCCTCCTTCTCCTTGTGTTTCTGCATGTACTCGGTGATAAGGTCGGGGCAGTCCAGGTTGTCTTGCGGCTCCCATGTGTTATCCTCACTGGAAAGTTGAGTGCAGACAGAAGAACATCTCCTCAGGCTTTGTTTTTAGGCAATACAATAATTGCTAATTCGTATTATTCATTTTTTATATTGCCATTTTGTAAGGTTATTTGTGGGTCTGCAACTTAGTGTCAAAATACCAAAACTTCACATTTGAAGGCATGATACAATGCCAAAATGTATGCTGTAGATTATCTGCAATTTCTAAATGAAGAAGATATTATACATACATATTAGGGGTGGGCGATATATATCGTTTACGATAATATCGTCATTGTTGTGTTAACGATGTGCAAATTTACATTATCGAGTATTTAAATTACTTAGAAAAAAACACTTCAAAACACGTATTGGAACGCTACACATTCACTAATGTCAACAAAGATGGCGGCGCGCGATTGTGCAGCGGCTTCTAGCTCTCCTGTCGGTGTATATTTATACAAGTACAGCCACACTGAACTAATCAATACAGGACTACGATCCAACACAGCTGTTACGAGAGCCTTCCAGGCAGCTCACAACATCCCTGAGGACACACAGCCAGAACCGGGCGCTCCAGGTTGTTGTCGGCGCTAGCACGCCGAGCTAGCTAGCGGCAGGATGAGAAAATAACTACGGCAAGAGTCAGACCAGAGGCGGAGGACTGCATTTTTGTGCATAATGAATGGCGTACCAACAGCAGGATCGTTGCCCCGCATGGCTCACCTGACCTGGAGCCCTGTCGGTAATATACAGGCCATTTTATTTACTACGAAAACAGCAGACTGCCGTCTACATAGCCCCCGATGCTAACGTTAGCACAAGTTTGGCTCACTGCTAACCATAGTGAACAAACTGCAGCGCGGGGGGATACATATTGTAGCAGAGGACTTTAACAAGGCATCCTTAAAGTCTGTACTCCCCAGCTTTTTTTCCAGCATGTAGATTGTGTTACTAGAGGGAAGAACACACTAGACCATGTATACTCTTAACATCAAGAAAGCACACAGAACTGCTCGTCTCCCTCACCTGGGCCAGTCAGATCACATCCAACTCCTGATCCCAGCATAAGTCCCAGTCAGAAGGACTATACAGCCAAGTAGAAGGACTATCAGAACCTGGCCTGACCCGGCCCTGTCCCAGCTCCAGGACTGCTTCCAATAAGGACATGGTTGTGTGCAATATGTTACAGAACAGAGCCCTTTGTTTTTTGTTAGGATTTCATCTTGCTTGTGTGCTGTACAACTTGCATTACAGCAAAGGTGTACAACTGAATGTGTACTCAGAGTTCAATGTTCCTACACTAGTTCAATTAGTATAGTAGTATTTTGTCTTTGAATTGTTTTTACTTGAATAATTAAATTTTAAAGAAAATAAATAAGAACTGTTTTCATTCAACATTGTGCCCATTATTATCATCAGTGATTAAGTAACTTAGACTTTTAAAAACACATTTTTAAAGGATATCGTCTAATTATCGTTATCGTCAAAATCGGAGAAAATATCGAGATATTTTTTGTTCATATCGCCCACCCCTAATACATATATACACATACATACAGTGAAAATAAATTAATCAATGGCGGCATGTGATTGAGAGATAGATAGATAGAGATAGATAGAGATATATATATATATATATATATATATATATATATATATATATATATATATATATATACATATATATACATATATATACATATATATAGGACCAGGAACACCAAGTATTAATAATATAGACTCATACTTACTCTGAGAACCCCTTCCATTTTAGCAGAAACTCTACTCTTCCCTTCACCACTCTGCGGTCCACAACCTTCTCCACCACATACTCCTCCTCTTCCTCCTTGACTGCTGCTGCAGCAGGTCCTGCAGGCTGCTCCTCCTCCTCCTTTACTGCTGCTGCAGGAGGGGCTAAAGGCTGCTCCTCCTCCTCCTTTACTGCTGCTGCAGCTACAGGAGGTGCTGCAGGCTGCTCCTCCTCCTCCTCTTCCTCCTTCACTGCTGCAGGAGGTGCTGCATGCTGCTCCTCCTCCTCCACGGCCTTCTTTCCCACTCCAGTAGCCAGCTTGACATCTGCTGAGGGCTCCTTTGGTAGACCCAAGGGGGAAACATGCAGAGATAATGATACAAGGGTTAGAAGAACTAATGAGCATTTATATTACATTATTGGAGTTTAAAGCAGTGTTGCGGACATTACATTTTTTCACTTTAATTACTTTTCATTTGTCCTGCACCTGCCAGAAGATGGGATGTGCACACAATTACTTTTATAAATGAATTCACCATGTTTTACTATATTAAAATGTTCTGTTTGAATGGAGAAAAAGCAAGGGCTGATGAGGTGACCAATCCATAGGACTTCAGAGTGTGAAGTATCTCCTGCATTAAAACTGAAATAACTACTAAACTGTAAGCCACACAAGTCATTAACTGGAGCTACATGCACAGTAGCCTCAATCAACGACAGTTCGTTTACCAGAAAATCGCCAGATGTTCCTCGCCTTGCAAAACTCAAACACTGAAAATGGCAAGTTTAGAATGTTTTGATCATGCAGCAAGGCAGGCCTGGTTGGTTCTTTCTGGAAAACTTGTTAAGATTTACAAAGAATATGTTTAACGTTAGGCAATTTCATATCTAACTGGGATGTTTTGGGACCAAATGTGGCAGGATTGCTGCGGGTGAAGTAATGTTGCACAGGGTGATACACCAGTGAGAGCATATTATGTTTAGCCATGTATGCAGCTCATTTAAATAGCTCACTTTACCTTATTGTGTGAAAAGTTAACTTAATTTATATAACATGTGGCTAGGGTTGGGTACCGTTCACATTTTTATCGGTGCCGGTACCGATACCTGAAATTTAGTTCCGGTAACCAACGATACCTTTTTTCTGTACTTTCCGTTTCAAAAATAATTTCAGTGGTAAAAATAATTTCAAAACTATTTATCCTAGAGTAACTTCGCTCTGTCCGCAACTCTGTGTGTGTGTGTCTGTGTGTGTGTGTGTGTGTGTGTCAAAGCTGAGCCCTGCTCTCTGTCAACATGCAGATGGCGTTTCTTCTATCGGGGTTAAAATGTTCCACCTAAACAAGTTCCTTCCTGAGACTATTTTGCAGAGCCAAAGTAGTTGCGTCCGGAGCTTAGACTATTGTGATTGGTTTAAAGAAATGCAAACAAGCCAAAGTGTTTTTTCTCTTATCCCAGAATGTCTGTGTAAGCGCATGTGTGAGACCGCACGTTGATGTATCTGAACAAAGGAACAAACTATTCTAAACCGTTCTGGAACAAGACGTGAAAAAGTCGAGCCTCCGAAGAAGCAACCAGCGATAGAGGAAATCATCGACATTAAGAGGTCTCTTGACTTCCTCTCTGAAGAGATTACCACTGTCAGGCTGCAGCAAAAATCCATTTTAGACCTGGTTGTGGAAGTAAAGGCTCTCCAGCTTCATAATGAAGAGGAGGACAAGAGACTTTCCTTCCTAGAGAACAGAGTGGCTGATCTAGCGCAGTAGCCTACACGAGAATGAATTATGTTATTGTATTGGGGCTCAAAATAAAACCTCAGTCGTACGCACAGGCAGTAACGGTGACCACTGACCACGATCGGGAGCCGACGGGTCGGTGTCTGACTCCGTGGAGCATCAAGTGTCACCCTCTGCCCAAGAGAAATAACGGCAACAAACCAGCCATTATAATGAGGGTTGTTAACCAAAAACACTAAATTGCACTACTGAAACAAGGAAGGAAGTTGAAGGGAACAGACGTCTACATGAATGAATATCTCACCAAACCAAATGCTGATATCGCCTGGAAAGCACGATCCTTGAAGAAGTAGAAGAAAATACAATCTACATGGTCTACAAAACTGCAAAATCTTCATTAAAGTGATGGTTCGGAGTAATTTCACCCTAGGGTCCTTTGCACCATGACCTCGCTCTGTTATCCTGGATTTATAAATTCTACTTTTGTGTGATACCCCCCTGAACACTGACCTGAACATGGCTGGTATCAGAGTCCCAGTCTGCTGCTGGTCTTCTGGGGACCTTGTTGCTCCGCTGCTCCTGGTTCTGGTTGTCCTCCTCCATTCCTCTCTTGTCCTGAAATCCAGCAGATGTCCACTGGGGCTGCTGGACTCACTCTGGATTCTGTTCAGTACAAATCAAAGCAGGCAGAGATATTCAGGAGCTGCTGTCTCCTCTCCTTTTCCTCACATCCACACACAACTAAAACAACAGTCGGCAACTCAAAGCAGCAGCTGGAAAACTGTTCCATTTCCTTCCTCGCTACACAATGAACTCGCAGTAGTTTGGAGAAAACAGCATTATATTAAACTGGGAATAAATCTAAACAACTGCACAACAAAAGGTCAACATTTCTTTAAATTAAATTCACTCAGAGCATTTCAGGAAAAAGGAAACTCAATAAAAAGTGATTTTTTCGACACTAGATATCAGTCAAAAGCTCCCCACTATATCTGATTAAAGTGCTGCGAGCTGTAAAGGTGTAGACACATATAGCCAACGGCCGACCGTTGACAGAAAACCACGTCGATATGATCAGTCGCGTCCCCGAGGTCCAAAAAACTGCCACAGAACAGACCAAAAAGACGAGAGGAGACGAGACGTAATACGCCTCTATAACGGGTGGCGGCGCTAATCTGTAATGTTGCAAGAAATGAAAACCGGCAGCTGATTGGACGAACGAGTCACATGGGTTTCTTTTTCTCCGAAAATCCAAAGCCAGACTGTCATGGCGGCCGTTCAGAATACAATCTCATATTGTACTAAGATAGTTCACTGAAACGTGTTTCTGAAAACATTTTAAGAGAGAAATAGGCCGTGCAGTTGCTGAATCTGTCCTCGTTTCAGATCTACAAAGGTCAGTTTAAAAGATTTTCATCAGATTTTGAGAACCTCCAGTCACCTCATTCCGCTCGTCATTTCCGGGTGAGTCCTGACGGCCCTGCCGCCGACCGAACAGGTCAGGTCGGCCAAAATGAACGCCGACAGCCCCCTAGATGGACGACGGCACAGGACACACCGAACAGATTCGAGTCACTGACCTCGGCAGACTGTCCCACAGCCGATAATCGGCCTGATGTGTCCCAGCCTTAAGTTCACCACTTCTACAGAAGGCCGAAGATGATGTCATCTCGGAGAAAGCCGTCTTCCTGTCTCACTTTAGCTGTGCTAACTTACACCAACAACTTTACTGTCCTCAAAATACTTCCGCTAGAAATAGTCCGGTTGGTTTGGGATGGTGTGAAAGCATATGATATATTCAAGTTGGGCTGTACTGCTACATCATTCTTGGACTTGCTGATATCTGTAGAACAGTAAACTTGAGCACAACTACAACATGTATTTACTTATGAATGTACTGTATATCTGCATGTATTTCAACATGTAGGTCAAGTATTTACTTAAACATTTTATTTTATTTTTTAAAAAGAAACAGAGCCATATTGACACAAATAAGAATTAACAGCAGAAAGCAGCATTTTAAGGACACCCAGCAGGCCTACCATTAAATTGTAATTGCACTGCTTTGCAAATAGTAAGAACCAGGGATGTAGTGGAGGCTAAACGCACATAAACGCACGTAAAAGCAGCAGACAGCATCCAGATTCGTCAGTCACTAGCTAAGTCTATGGTCACTAGCCCAAACTAGCCTACATGTCTCATGTAATGATGAATGAATTGTAAATATGGATATCCGGCAATTGTTTAAGCACCGTCAAGACCGCAGCCCTCCTCCTGATGCCAGCAAACGGCCTCGGCTACAAGCCCAAAGTGGGTGAGCTCGGAAAACAGTACTAAACTTCATGTTTTTGAGGTACATTTGGTTCACGTAGAATGATGCCACTGACTCAACAAGTCACCTCTACCTTTTCCCATTAGCCCATGTTACAAGTAACAGGTTTTGCAAAAGAGTCTGTAAATGTCGGCAGCCATTACGCTTGTGGAAAGTACAGTGCAACTTAAATTGTCTTTCTTCTGTTAATTACAGAAACTGAGTTATATTTAAATTAAAATTTGTGGCACCAGATTCATCCTTCTGTCGTCAATCTGCACCTGCTACATTAGCAATTGTTAAAAACTGTAATCAACAACTATTTTGATAATCAATTAGTCTGAGTCATTTTTAAGACAAAAGTAAAAAATTCTCTGATGTCAGCTTGTTAAATGTGAATATGTTCTAGTGTCTTCTCTCTGTGACTGAATATCTTTGAGTTGTGGACAAAACGAGACATTTTAGGGACGTCATCCTGGACTTTTGGGAAACACTGATCAATATTTTCCACATTTTTCTCACATATAGACCAAACAACTAATCGATTAATTGAGAAAATAACAGATTTATCAACTATGAAAATAATCCCAAATCCCTAAACCAATAATCATTACTTATCATGCATTGGAAGCCCTGGATACTGTATGAGCCTCCCTCTATATCTCTCTCAAATATTTTTGTTCTCTCTGTTTTGTCATTTAGTAAACTTTATAGATTTCAACCATATTATTCCTTCTTGAGTCTCTTTAACAAGAACTTAGATTAATGTATGAATTGAATAGTGATTGTGTGACCTATGAGGGAACAACCAGTGATACCCTTGGTAGTACCGTCAAATGATAGCCTCTAGCGATGTCATCAGGATACACATACACCGGTAGGCAGTGGCCCACCTTACCGGGTGACCACGTCGTGGTCCACCTGATCACAGAAGTTATAGTTTACCCACCTCTTTTTTTACCACTACACCTCTGGTAAGAACCTTCTTCATCACAGACCTGATGGTGCAGTACTTGATCCACATGGATCCACTTGCTGTCCCTCTGGCTGTTCCTCTCTCTGTCCCTGTAGGTTTTCTTCCTCCTCCCCCTCTTCTTCATCCTCCTCACCCTCAGGAATCTCCCTCTCCGTGTCAGAGCCCTCCCTTTCATCACATGCCCTCTCTCCCATAGACATAATATAGAGTAGACGCCGCATCGGCTGCTGGGCGCAAGAAATGCGGCCGCCATCTTGGACCGGTCGTACTCCTAGTTGCGTAGCAACAAAAGCAACAAGATTTCAGAGCACTGTGCAGCATATTCCTGCTCAAATCGGCGGACCATCGAAAACAGGGCTTGGGGGATTACTTTTCACAAGTAAGATTTAACATTACCGTACTGTTGTTTGTATTTTGTGAATATTACCAGAGCGTTGAGAAGGAGCAAGGATCTTTGATATTACTGTACTGAAATCGTAGCCAGCTAGCTAGGCTATGTTTATTGCACCGGCCGGTGTTCACCCGGCTATGAACTGAGACTTAATCAGTCATATTCCATAACACTGACTTAGATTACAACGGACACAAGAATGCTATTGTAGAAATAAAATAAATATTACTGGTATAACATTGGCAAATTTTACACAAGTGGCACAGACTGTATTACGACGGGGGTTAGGGTTAGACGCTGAAGTTGACAAGTAGTTGGGAACTTAAAAACTGTCCGATTCAGCAGGGAAACACAATTTACATTTGCTGATCCTCCGTTTTTGGAACCTCTTACTGTATTGAATGAGTTTAGTCATTAAGGTAAATTATTAATTATGTCTAAAACACACTTTTAGATTTGTGAAAGCTTTATTCTATTTGTGAAAATGCAATAAAGGCAGAATTTACTGTTTTTTTTCATATGTAGACCACATTGGACCAGGTCCAGATCCAAAACCACAATACCTAGACTTGTCAAATATGGACTACATTATCCCAGAGAGTCTAAGGAGTCTTAAAAACACAGTTTCAGATTTGTGAAAGCTTTATTCTATTTTCTGTCTATTATTTGTGAAAATGCAATAAAAGGTAGATTTTACTGGGTTTTTTTTCAAACAAAGACCACAATGGACCAGATCCATGAAACTGTGTTTTAAAGACTCCTTACACTCTCTGGGATAATGTAGTCCAGATTTGACAAGTCTAGGTATTGTGGTTTTGGATCAGGACCTGGTCTACATATGAAAAAAACGGTGTAATCTACCTTTATTGTGTTCTCATAAAGACAATAGATAATTTACCTTAATGACTAACATTCATTCAATACAGTAAGAGCTTCAAAAAATGGAGGATCAGCAATCTAAATTGTGTTTCCCTGCTGAATCGGGGAGTTTTAAGTTCCCTTAAATTTCCCCTTAACTGCCGAATCGGAAGCTGCGAATCGGATGCCAACTTCAGCGTCGTGACAGTATTATCAGTGTTGGGCAGTCCCTACTTGTAGCTTGGCTAGTAACTTAATATTTTGGTGGTAGCTTCACTATTTCCTGAATAAAGTAACTTTTCAGTACCTTAACTCCTTTATTTATCATGTATCTTGGCCACGTAAGCTACACTTTTCTTAACATGTGAAATTAGCACAACTTAAAGTAACTTCCTATGTTGTGAATCAGCCTACTGCTGTGTTTGGGTTACTTAGCACCATAGCTTGCTACATGTGACTGGGTGGTAGCTTCTGTGTAGTGTAGCTTTATTCATGGCAGAGTAACTGGTAGCTTAGCTCACTACAATTTCTAAGCAGCCCAGCACTATGTATTATTCAATTCACCCCGACAAAAGTAAGATACCTCTCATGTCTCATACCCACCCCACTTACTTAAAATAAAGGCAACAGAACATCTGTTGGTTTACAAAACAAGCTTATTAACAAATTAAGCAACTTTGGTTCATTATCAACACATATGCATCAAAATAGGAGTTTTGTTGAAGAAAGGTTCTAAGAAATGTGAAGGAAGAAAATAAGCTTGACCTCCTTTTGAAATGTTTCTGTGTATACTCTCCTAAATCTTCTTTGTTTCATTTTGAAGGTTTCCCAAGAACAAAGATGTGAGGAAGAAGTGGGAAGTGTCCATGTTCCAGCACTGCAGTAGTAACTCTAGTACTTTCTTGCACCAAGGGCCTATTTCACAAAAGCAGAATATATAAATCCAGGATAACTGATAAAGCAAGGCTTTGACCTAGTCTAATCTGTGCAGCCTGGCTTGGTGCGTTTCACGAAGGCCGAGCCAGGCTGAGGAGGAGAGACTAGGTCGAGCCAGGCTGAGGAGGAGAGACTAGGTGGAGTCAGGCTGAGGAGGAGAGACTAGGTCGAGCCAGGCTGAGGAGGAGAGACTAGGTGGAGTCAGACTGAGGAGGAGAGACTAGGTCGAGTCAGGCTGAGAAGGAGAGACTAGGTGGAGTCAGGCTGAGAAGGAGAGACTAGGTCGAGTCAGGCTGAGAAGGAGAGACTAGGTGGAGTCAGGCTGAGGAGGAGAGACTAGGTGGAGTCAGGCTGAGGAGGAGAGACTAGGTGGAGTCAGGCTGAGGAGGAGAGACTAGGTCTAGTCAGGCTGAGGAGGAGAGACTAGGTCTAGTCAGGCTGAGGAGGAGAGACTAGGTTGAGTCAGGCTGAGGAGGAGAGACTAGGTGGAGTCGTTTTTATAGCAGACGAGTTTCCTTCTCTACATATTAGGCCTATATGCCTTGCTCCCTCGTATGGACATAGAAAATAAAGACACTGAAGAAATTGGACTCTAAAATCGAGAAACTATAAAGATAATTAAGTGATAAATTCCATGCACACTGTAGTGAATGGAACAGAGTATATTCATCTGTTAATCCCCCCAGCAAAATATAAGGTCAAAAACCATTGAGGTGTCCTCTCCCTGTTGTCATGAATGTACAGTAGCCTACATCACTATATAGTTATTGGTCCAGTGAACTAAGACTATAACGGTTTGTAAAGTACTGTGCTATATCCACATATGGTGGAGACGTTTCTACTTCTACCCTTAAGAAGTGAGTATTGTGCTACTTTTACCTTTACCCTTAAGAAGTGAGTATTGTGCTACTTTTACCCTTAAGAAGTGAGTATTGTGCTACTTTTACCCTTAAGAAGTGAGTATTGTGCTTGTTAAGTGATATTGTGAAGACCTGCTGTGTGTCACTGGTCCATGAGTTTGTGTATGTATTGTACTGCATCTGTATTATTTTGGTCCCTGTAACATTTTTCTTCATGTAGACATAAATAAATGGTTAAAGTGTGTGTGTGCGTGTGTGCGTGTGTGTGTGTGTGTGTGTGTGTGTGTGTGTGAACAGATAAAGTTCCATGACAATTCAAGACTTAAATTCTGGCATCCCAGAACTAATTCTAAGCTTTATATCTGTACCGTAACCTTACTCTACACATATAGTAGTAAGTCGTATCTGTCATCAGTCTGACAACATTAACACTGAAACTGAAAGCACTGCCAATGGCTTACAACCGCCTGGAAACACTATACATCCATTATATGTGAATACTGCTGTAAGTGTTGGCGGGTCTGTAAATACCTCTGTTTGTTTGTGTTTCATGAACTCTAGCCTCATGGTGTGTGTGTCTCCAGGAATCCAAATTTTGCTCTCCACACTGGGTTTTCGAGATTGTGAATGGTGAAGTTTATCTGTAGGCCTACATTATTTCTCTGATTGTCTTTTGTCAGATGAACTTCACACACACTCTTTCCCTCTGGGTTCTGTAAAGCACTTTTTAACTGTGTTTTAAAAATTGCTACATAAATTAAGTTTGCAGACTTTTCAAAGGAGTTTTGTGCAGTTTGAATAAAAACTGTCAAATATCTTAATTCATATCGCTATCACAATATCACATTTTGTCAATTTCGTGCAACCTGTGTGTGTGTGTGTGTGTGTGTGTGTGTGTGTGTGTGTGTGTGTGTGTGTGTGTGTGTGTGTGTGTGTGTGGGACAGAGAGAGACAAATATGAAAAGCTTCAAGTGAACTCTAATATAATCAAATATTGTTTCTTAAACTTATTACTTTATTAAAATATCTGACTTTACTGCCAGTATCTGTTTCTGCTTTTCTATCATATTTATAGTGTGTGATTTGCAAAATACCTATCATATCCTACATCACATATCATTTCAGGGGACAGTCCCCGTTTTTGTTTGCCTGTCCCTGGCTAAATACAGAAAAAAAAAACACCTCTGTCCCCATTTTGTTTTTGAAGACACAACATTAGGTTTTTCAGTCAGATAGTCAAACTGGAAATGTCCCTGTCTTTCTTCCTTTTCGGGGATTATGTTCCCCGTTTTGATCTCGGACACCTTATATCATATATCAGAATATTATATTAGTTATGTTCACTATGAATATTAAAATACGCCGAACCATGAGTCTTGTATCATAGCTACGTATATGATCTTTGCAGCAAAAAAAAAAAAACACGTGAAAATCAGTTCGGTATTCATTGAGGTATGATTATTTAAATGCACGGACAACTCGTTGCACCTGCCAAATAGATTATACTGAGTGGAGCGGGTGACCGGTCCAAGATGGCGGCCCCACGGCTCGTCAGCGCCAGTAGGCAGTAGCGTTCGATGCGGCGTCTACTCTATATTATGTCTATGCTCTCTCCAACCTCCCCAGACTCCTCTGGCTCTCCCTCTTCCTGCTCCTCAACACCTTCATTTGGTTCTCTCCCTTTTTGGTTTCCTGGGGCTAAAAAGGACGCTATGTCCCTTCCTCGTTTCATGACAACTATTAGAAGAAGAAGAAGAAACGGAGGGGCATGCATTACATCTCGTTTCCTAACCATCCCTCCCTACTTAACACGGGCAGATAGCCTGTTGATTACTTTACTCAAATGGATTTATTATCGCGATGCAACAGCCAAGATGGATGAAGTCCCGTGGTTAACATCCCAGCATTGTGTAGTCCTAGCAACGAGACTGACATTTGGATATTCGCTTCTGCTTCGATGAGTTTGTTTAGATATGATGAAGTTTCTAAACATATCGAGAGCAGACATTTCCAAACTTGATTTCATTCTCAGTGTGAGGAACAAAAGGAACCCGGTTATGTGCTGCAACAACAACAACAACAACAACAACAACAACAAGTCCTTTCCGAGATGAAATGGTTGATCTTACCAACAGGAGAACTCAGAGCTCCTCTGCTCTCTCCAAGAGGAGTTGCTGTCTCATTCACCTAGCACCTAGTGTTTGGGTGCGCCGCTCTAATTTACCCGTGTAGAACGTTGCGTCGCACATTAGTTCCGCCTTTGGCGCTCGCGTGTAAAACCATAATAAATTCATAATGTTTTATTTGGTCAGCGGGGGGGGGCACAGGGGAGGCCAGGGACATGTCTAGGGAGGCACGGGCCTCCCCCGACATGCCTCCGTGTAGAACCGCCACTGTTAAGGGACTGGGACATCCTACCAGAAACGGACATTATCTGTCCTGGAGTTGTTACAGTGAATAAAAGTTGTATAATCCAAAACTGACAAAGAAATACTAAATGGGTGATTTCTGTGAGTTGCGCTTTAAAGGAATATGTAATATTAGGTCCTTGGATGTTTTATTCTTAATTAAAAACACTTTTGAAAATTACAAATCCTGAAAAATGGTCTGTCCTCAGCCAAATTTGTACCACCTTGTCCATAATTTTGTTATTCTGAAAACCGTTATTTAGAAAAAAATATCAGTATTCATTAAAAGTTTAAGTTGTTATCATTCACATTAATTGATAAAAAACATTAAATGCTACATAAATTCTACAAATAAATGGTATTTTACAACTCTCTGCATGTTTTCGGTCAGCCCTGTCACGTTACATGAAAAACAACATAAAAAGTGTGTAATACGCCTTTAAGGTTATTATAAGGATGTTATATCATTTGACTGAGTTGATGCTGAACAGAAACAGAAATTGTGTGTGGAAATATACACGCTAAAAGTCCTGATTATTTACATGGAGTCTGGTGGAAATATGCTGGCTCTATACATGCTAAAAGTCCTGATTATTTACATGGAGTCTGGTGGAAATATGCTGGCTCTATACACGCTAAAAGTCCTGATTATTTACATGGAGTCTGGTGGAGTTTGGTGATGGTGATTTCGGGGCTGTTTCATGTTAAACTAAAAGGATCTTACTCTTTATCTAAAAGCTCTATCTCTGTAGGGATCCTTTCCATAATGTTGTCAGACACTTAGAATAATAATCTGAGTCTGTCAGCAGCAACAACAGAACTTTTAGTGGATGGATACTTTACCTTTTAATTAGGAGTTTAAACACAGACACAACAGGAAGAATAAATCCATCAAATCAAGTCACAAATAATCAGCATGTGGCCTTGTTTTATTTCATTCATTTTGCATTGAGTTGTTCCACATTCCCAGACATTTAAAACAATTCAATCATTGAGGTTATTCTACAAGTCAGATGAATAAATCAGCTGTTTACTATCTGACCTGGTCTGTTTCCTGCTGCTCCATCATTCTTTAGTGTCCTCTGGAAACAGTTTGCTTTCTATTTCCTGACTTTGTATGACATCATCACCTCAACAGATTTAAAACCACATTCAGTCACAGAAAATACAAACAGGGAATATCAAATGTCAGAAGAAGATTATTAAATGAAAAGTTCACACTTCTCTCTCTGTCTCCCTCTGTCTCTCTCTCTCTCTAACAACAGAATGAACAGATGATAACAGGGTGTTGTGAATATTTCACATTAAATTCTATGAGGAGAACTGAAGAAAGTCGTTTTTACACATTTATTTGTGTCATAAATTGTAACACTGTCTTCCTCCCAAAATATGTATCTGTGTGTTAAATATCATTTTTGGATAACACTCTTATCAATACATTACGGTAATAGTGTTGGTTGTTATATTTGAGGTATTACAGTTTATCATACTGCATGTATGCCATGTATGCCAGTTCACTTGTGTGTAATGATGGAGACGGATGAACAGAGCCATGAACATGTATGGAATAAATAACGATATAAAACAGACGCTCCGCTTATACTTTCACGTCAAGTTCAAGTCAGTTAACTTAACACCCCCCATCCGTTGCACCCTGCATACACATTTTATACTTTTCAATCCTCAATTCAAACTACAACGTAAAATGAAATTAGATGTTATAATAATACTAATCCTTAGAGTTTTGGGGACAAAGAGTCTATGTACATGAAGGATTGTTTATTCCACAATGACAAAACTATCATATCTGCAGAGGGTCAGTTACTGGCTTGTAAGAGAACTAAAATCCAAACTTTAAGAGTCTGACTGGCCAACAGGAATAAAAGAGGGGAAAAGCAATAAGATGAGACAGCCATTAGGCAGAAAGGTTTGAACCCTAGTGGTACCAAAGCAGAAGGTAATAGCAGAACCATTAAAAGGTGAAGGAAGTAAGGTCAGTATTGGGATGGCATTTATTGTTGAGGAGTCATTCTGCAGCAATGGAAACAAGTCACACATTTAGAAACTTTGGTTTTTGTCATCACACAAGGCTAATAGATTATGAATTATTGATCTAATCAAGTGTAGCAGTCATTAACATGTGTCCTTGTTTGTAGACAGCTGTGATGCTCCACCAGATGTTCCAGCTGCAGTCAGTTAGCTGCACATGTCCAAACTGTGCAGCTTGATGCAGAATCAACAGTAGCAGTTGACAGGCTGTTGTTCTACCTCACATTCCTCCTGTTTAACTACACTGGGCACTTTTCCCCAGGTTTGGGAAAAGACTTGGGGGGCCATATTTGGCAGGAGGTTTAGGGGTCCTCCTCATAAGAAAATGGGACGATAAAAAAACAAAGAAGCAATTTGTTAGTCGTGATGCTCAGATTGATTTTACATTCACTTGGCTTCGGTACTGTCCAAAACTGCTGGAGTCTGTGATGAAGACTGAAGCTAAAAGTTCAGATATAATATTCACAAAGTCAACATGAATTAAAGTGGTTGGACTCCCAGTGTGTGTGTTGGTTGGCTGTCCCAGCTGATTTCTGCTGATTGGAAACATCTCCAACTTTCCATCCGACAACTGAAGAAGGAAAGTGAACCGACAGCAGCACCTGTCTGTCCATCAGCCACCTGGAGCGGGGGGGGGGCACGCGCTTCTGCTGTTCTGCCAAAAAGTGATCTCAGCCCCTACCTTTACACTAAAAGGTTGTTTCTGCCTCAAAAATACTGGATTTCAATTATATCTGACAGATTATAGCCCACAAGAACTTAACCAGTTTAAATACATTCTTTAAGAAGCAATACATCCATAAAATGCACGTTTCCACTTGCCAAAAAGTGATCGTAGCTCCTAGCTTGTGTTTCAACGGTTGTTTCTGAAGAGAAGATGAGAGCGTACAAACAAGACACATGTTCATGTCTTAATCATCAAAATAATCTGCCTCAGGTTGAGCAGAATAAACGTGAAATAAAAAGTGACCAAACTAAACTAAAGATTAAAGTCAAAGTAGCAATAGGCTACCACAGTGTAGAAATACTCTGTTACAAGTAAAGATCCTGCATTAGAAAGTCTACTTGAGTCAAAGTAGGCTACATACTTACTCAGAACTAACTTGAAGTATTCAGAGTAAAAGTACTCACTGTGTACATTTCAGAGTGTGAAATTATGGAGCCTTCAAGGTTCTGAAAGATGATATATTTTCTATTTTAGGCACAAGTCTTTGTGAATGTGATCAGGGCGTTCCTGGAAAAGAGAGGCTGCCAGTGAACCTGTCTCAGTGAACCTTCCCTGAATAAATAAAGGTTAAAATTAAAAAATGATTAGAAAATGGAAGAATTTCAAGGTGACGGTCAATCTCCCTCGGTCTGGGGCACCATGCAATGATCATGAGGAAGGTGAGGGATAAGCCCAGAACTAGATAAGGACCTGGTCAATGACCTGAAAAGAGCTGGGACCACAGTCTCAAAGAAAACCATTAGTAACACACTACACCGTCATGCAGTGCACGCAAGGTCCCCCTGCTCAGGCCCATCTGAAGTTTGCCAATGACCATCTGGATGATCCAGAGGAGGAATGGGAAAAGGTCATGTGGTCTAATGGGACTAAAATAGAGCTTTTTGTTGTTTGGAAGAAGAAGGATGAGTTAAACCCCAAGAGCACCATCCCAACCGTGAAGATGGAGGTGGAAACATCATTCTTAGGGGATGCTTTTCTGTAAAGGAGACAGGACGACTGCACCGTATTGAGAGGAGGATGGATGGGGTCATGTATCACGAGATCTTGTCCAACAACCTCCTTCCCTCAGTAAGAGCATTGAAGATGGGTCATGGCTGGGTCTTCCAGCATGACAACGACCCAAAACACACAGCCAGGGCAACTAAGAAGTGGCTCCATAAGAAGCATTTCAAGGTCCTGGAGTGGCCTAGCCAATCTCCAGACCCGAACACAATAGAAAATCTTTGGAGGGAGCTGAAAGTCCGTATTGCCCAGCGACAGCCCAGAAACCTGAAGGATCTGGAGAAGGTCGGTATGGAGGAGTTGGCCAAAATCCCTGCTGCAGTGTGTGCAAACCTGGTCAAGAACTACAGGAAACGTATGATCTCTGTAATTGCAAACAAAGGTTTCTGTATCAAATATTAAGTTCTGCTTTTCTGATGTATCAAATACTTATGTCATGCAATAAAATGCAAATTAATTACTTAAAAATCATACAATTTTTTTTTTCTGGATTTTTGTTTAAGATTCCGTCACTCACAGTTGAAGTGTCCCTATGATAAAAATTACAGACTTCTGCATGCTTTGTAAGGGGGAAAATCTGAAAGATCGGCAGTGTATCAAATACCTGTTCTCTGCACTGTATGTGTGTATATATATATACATACACACACAGTACAGGCCAAAAGTTTGGACACACCTTCTCATTCAATGACTTTCCTTTTTATTTTCATAACTATTTACATCGTAGATTCTCACTGAAGGCATCAAAACTATGAATGAACACATATGGAATTATTTACTTAACAAAAAAGTGTGAAATAACTGAAAACATGTCTTATATTTTAGATTCTTCAAAGTAGCCACCCTTTGCTCTGATACACACCACATTGGCTGCTGCTGTTTATTGGAGCGATATGTTGACACGGCGGCCATTTCCTAAGAAACATTGTGCTCCTCCTAATGCATGTGTGTCTATGGAGGCAGAAGGTCTATCCACAATTAAAATCATAATTTCTTGCTGAATTCCCAACAGATTTTCAAGCGGTTTACTACAAATGCCAGACATGTAATTATAACACAGGATACTTGATTAACTTTGAAATGCAGTTATTCTTACCAAACTTTTTCAAAATACTTTGAAGCTAGTGACAGTCTGCTGATTTAAGCCTTGATACAACAGGTGAGTTATATAAACAGTTGTTATGAAGTGTGACATTAGCTTCATAGACCAAAACCATTTTTTATTGTACCAGGCTGTAAACATTTATATATTTCTGATGTAAAGTTTGGAATTTTACACATGGGGGTCTATGGGGAATGACGCGAGGAACTGTTCAGTGACACACATAACAAACATCGTTTTCAGCATCTTAATGAGATATTAATAATCACTCAAATAAAACATACATAACCTGACACAAGCTAGAATTAGCTCAATTCAGTATCAGGACAGTCACTTAACTTACTGTTTTGCTTAAAAGAAGGATTCATGTTTTGATATTAAATTCAACACTTCAGTAATAATATAATATTGTAAAACACATTTGTCATCCGTGAAATGTTATTCCATGTTGCTTAGTTTAGCATTTCTTTCACATGAACATCCAAAAGCAGTACAACTATCTTTTTCTGAGTCTGTAAGATCAGTTGTCTGTCCCAAGATGGCGGCGCCACAGACACAGTTTAAACACATTAACTGTTCAAGTCATTTTTAAGCAGCAGACATGTTCTGATTAAAGCTGGTCAGTTATGAAGGTTTTCTTCTTTTCTTCGCCTTAAGTGACAATAAACTCAATATTTCAGCAATTTGACAACACCTTAGTAAACAGCGATGGGGATTTTTGTAAATGGTATTTACCAGGTGATTAATGAACAACAAATACTTCTTCACTGCAGCATTAGTTAAAAAGCGCTAGCAGTTGAACCCTGAACTCAGAATATTTTATTCGTGAAAACAAACTAATTTTGAATTGAATAATTCCCTTCAAAGGGAGGGAGTGTAATGTGTAGTTCTAGCCAGGATAACATCCATGCTGTTCAGAAGATAAAGTTACTGCTGGTCAGCCTTCAATGTGGAGAGAAGATCAGAAAATAACAACACAGCTATCAGGGCACGAGGAGGAGGCAGGAGGAAACAGATTGGCTCTGAAACATGTTCACAACGAGGCAGAGTGAACGCGCTGGTGTCTTTTAAGGTGACTACTCTGAGAAAACATTTCCCCACATTGTTCACACCAGTACGGCTTCTCTCCTGTGTGAACACGTCGGTGATATTTAAGGTCACTACTATGAGAAAAAGTTTTACCACATAGATCACAGCTGTAAGGCTTCTCTCCAGTGTGAATGCGTTGATGTCTTTTAAGGGTACTACTATGAGAAAAAGTCTCCCCACATTGGTCACACCAGTACGGCTTCTCTCCTGTGTGAATGCGCTGGTGAGATTTAAGGTTACCGCTCTCAGAAAAAGTTTTACTACATTGATCACAGCTGTACGGCTTCTCTCCAGTGTGAATGCGCTGGTGTTTTTTAAGGGTACTACTATGTGTAAAACTTTTCCCACATTGTTCACAGCAGTACGGCTTCTCTCCAGTGTGAACAGGTCTGTGCATTTCTAGGCTATCACTCCTAGAAAATGTTGCACCACATAGATCACAGCTGTAAGGCTTCTCTCCAGTGTGAATGCGTTGATGTATTATTAGGGTTCTCTTTTCTATGAAAGCTGCCCCACAGTGATCACAGCTGTGTAGATTCTCTCCAGTGTGAACTCTCTGATGAATCTTTAAATATCCAGATCTTGTGAAGGATTTGTCACAGTGTTGACAGTGGTGACGTTTGGGTCCCTCTCCTCCTCTCTGTTTCTATAGCAACAGACAGAGAGAGAGAAAGAGTTAGTGAACAACCTTAAAGCCTGGACTTGCTCTAACTCAGAATTTTCACTCTTCATACAATAATACATGACAAAATGAAGGAAAATATGTGCCGGTTGCAGACATGTTATTATGGAAGCAAATGTACTTTTCGTAACTTTAATAAGTTCAGAAATATTCTAAATTTTTCAGGCAAGTTTCCCCATTCAAATGATTGGCAATTTAAAAACTAAAACATTTGGTCACTCTCTTCAGTTTTACTTTCAGTTAGAAATTCCATGGTAAAATTTAAAATAACCTTTCATACATTCTGGGTATTTTTCATCCTTTAAATCCCATTCAAACCTTTTGAAATACATTTCAAAATTAAGTTCTTCTGGTTTTAGACATGTTACTATGGAAGCCATCAGGCTCTTCTCAGTGTTTCCCACAGGTTGAGAACTTACTGGTGGTGGTGTGTGGTGCAGGATGTGACAGCGCGGTGCGTGAGGTCTAGGTTTAGTAATAATGGGTTCAGTTATTAACTAGTCAAAAGAAGGTGAAAACAATGACTACACAACATTATCAGATCATTAATAAGAAAAAACTATTTACATATTAAACAAATTAGAATAAAAGATGACACAGATACAGTTGAAAATATTGCGACACTATGCGGCATCTGACACTATTTCAGGGTAGTTATTAGGACGGCACGATATGAGGACAATATGAGATATGCCGTAACGTTGTTGAAAATTGCGATAATGATATAACTTGTGATAAATAAACAGATATTAAAATGTAGCCTACTCAGTTCTGCTGCTTTCAGTATTTTGCTAAAAAACAAATAAGTTGCTCATTAAATTTTAATCAAACTAGTGCAGTGCCCGTTGAAAATGTGCCTGTTTGGAACGGGTGAATACTTGGCCTGTGATGTTGCTGCTTGTAGAATTCATCAAAACCAAACTGTACCCCACAATGACTTACAGAAGGACCCCACACCACATACACCACAATATGCAACTCCACTGTACAGCCTACTACTGACTTACAGTGTAGGCTACTTCTACAGTAGCATCAGAGGAAGACATTACTACTATATTTACCTAACAGAAAAAGCTGTGGTTTCAGAATGTAATCACAAAATATCACAATGACAATGTGGAGTAATCAGACATTAGCGTCATGGACTCATGGCATTGTGCTACACATCTGGCCCATTATAAGAGGTAATCAGCACATATCTGTGTTCATCAACCACCAGGACTGGACTGTGTGTGTGTGTGTGTGTGTGTGTGTCTGTCTGTGTCTGTGTGTGTGTGTGTGTGTGTGTGAGTGAGAGAGAAACACGTGTTGTCTCATGTCGGATCGTTAAGGAATTTAACATTTCAGCAGACGTTTTCATTTCCATACAGGTTTTAGTGGCTTGACGGTTAACGTGAAGTAGGGGATTTGATTCACGGGGGTATTTTGGCGACTCAATTAACCCGACCCAGGGTGAGTCTGATGGATCTGTCTGGTTCAACTCTGAAGGAATAATCTCTGAGACTACGTTATGTTCTGCCAGCTCACAGCAATTTACTACATTAGCAGGAAAAGAGTCCCTCCGCTGTTCTAAAGCGTTCTGCATGTGGCGTCTGCTGATGTGCAGGTTACCTCCCCCCCCAAACACAGACACACATACTGTATATTAAAGGTCTCATGGCATGAAAATTTCACTTTATGAGGTTTTTTAACATTAATATGAGTTCCCCCAGCCTGCCTATGGTCCCCCAGTGGCTAGAAATGGTGATAGGTGTAAACCGAGCCGGAATCTGCTTGTTATGAGATCATAACAAGCAAGGTTACCTATCATGGCTTTCAAACGAGAAAAGTGGCAGTTGGTCAAGGCCACACCCCCACCCTCCACCTTGCCCCCCCTCTCTCCTCCTCAATAGCTACAGACACAGAAATGGCACATCCTAAGGAAAGCTCATTGTGGGACTGGCTCTAGTGGCTGTAATTCTGCACTAAGGCTGAATTTCGGGAAAGAGACTTCAGAAACAGTATTATGGGACCACTAAGGCCTATATAAAAGAGACTTCAGATACAGTATTAGGGGACCACTAAGGTCTATATAAAAGAGACTTCAGATACAGTATTAGAGGACCACTAAGGTCTATATAAAAGAGACTTCAGATACAGTATTAGGGGACCAGTAAGGTCTATATAAAAGAGACTTCAGATACAGTATTAGGGGACCACTAAGGTCTATATAAAAGAGACTTCAGATACAGTATTAGGGGACCACTAAGGTCTATATAAAAGAGACTTCAGATACAGTATTAGGGGACCACTAAGGTCTATATAAAAGAGACTTCAGATACAGTATTAGGGGACCACTAAGGTCTATATAAAAGAGACTTCAGATACAGTATTAGAGGACCACTAAGGTCTATATAAAAGAGACTTCAGATACAGTATTAGGGGACCAGTAAGGTCTATATAAAAGAGACTTCAGATACAGTATTAGGGGACCACTAAGGTCTATATAAAAGAGACTTCAGATACAGTATTAGGGGACCACTAAGGTCTATATAAAAGAGACTTCAGATACAGTATTAGGGGACCACTAAGGTCTATATAAAAGAGACTTCAGATACAGTATTAGGGGACCACTAAGGTCTATATAAAAGCATCCAAAGAGCACCATGTCATGGGACTTTTAAAGGGCTGGGACGATTCGTCAACGTAGTCGTAGTCATTGACTACATAAATGCGTCAACACAAATAATTTGCGTTGATGCATGGCTAAATAAAATAAATAAATAAAACTTGCGTGCAAATTAATTAATGTAATGTGGAACTAATGTAATGCGGAACTACTGCTCGATACGCGGGTTCTAGGGACACCTAAACTGTAGCCCCGCCTTAGCTCTGAAGCTAGCCGAGCCTCTTAATACATTCATGAGCTGATCTCACGACATGCAGTTTTTTGTCAGGTCGACGGTCGGTCCAGTGAGTGAGTCAGAGATAGCAGCACAAAGGGACGAGTAGGCGAGTATGGCGAGTAGTTGCAACCCACAAGAGTTCCCCACCGGCCTCTTTAAGATCGCAAGTTTTGCAAAACTTTGAGACTGTAGGCTGGACCAACTCCAGTTGCGTCTGGGTGCTTCCTGACGCCTGTGGCATGGCCTGGGGATGCGCCTAGTCCGATACGTGTATATCTCGCTTACCGCTTTTAGGTGATAGGCCATATTGGTCGTTGAGCTATGGTAAGTTAGCTTTAGGCCGCATAGCTTGCACTCCACAGTCTTGTCGTCTTCTTTTGTAAAATGCAGCCAGACAAAAGATTTCGATTTCTTGGACATTTTGTCGACTAAAGCCAAAACATGTAGCGTTCTAACTGAACGAATACAGCAAAACTACCCATATTCCTTACCGAGCGCGAAGCAGCAATGCAGCCACGTGCGGTTCCCGAGTGTTCTATGTGGTGCGCTAAACTGTAGCCTAAATTAAAGCATTTAAAATTGGAGATAAAACATAGGCTAATTATATTTAGAATACAGTAATATATAACTGCTTATAAAAGGAATAAATATCAAGGAGTAAATCAATGAAAATTTCTTTATTGGTTAAAAAAAAGTAAAAAGAATATGCAACTGGTCGACCAATGAGAATGTCAGTCGACCAAGACGACATCGACCGATTAGTCGACTAAACGACTAAAGTTGACAGCCCTACTGTATATATAAACACTCAACTTTTAAATACATGCTTGTCATGTTTTCGTAATGTTTTTATTGTCTTGTCTTTCTTGTCCTTGTTTTTCTGTCTTTTAATGTTTTGTATTCATGTTATAATGTTATGCAGTAGGCTGTATAACGATGGAGCGTGTAATGGTGACCACATGAATTTCCTACTTGTGAATAATAAAGTTTACCTTGACATTCATTTTACTTGAACAGTGCAGTGTTTAACAATTTTAATAAATAGAGATTTGAACCTTATTTCAATTTGTTTTGTGTAAATTGTTAATAATTGAGCAAAGGGAAAATAATCGCTAATTGAAAAAATAATCGCTAATTGAAAAATTAATCGTTAGATTAGTCGACTAATCCAAATAATAATCGCTAGATTAATCGTTAAGAAAATAATCATTTGGGACAGCTCTATTATATACAGATACATCTGGCTTTATAAGATAGATAGCCTACCTATAACTGGCATCACGCTCTGTCTGCACTTGTTGTGGCTGGTTGTGCTTTGCATGTGTGGGATTCTGAAACTTCGGGAATTGTCGTTTGTTTATTCAAAGACAGTCCAAAGTTGTGCTTCTTTGCACATTTTTGTGGGTTTGAGGTGTATGTCACAATTTAGCTGCCAAAGCTTCGCTGCTCTCTGTCTCTGGTCCTCAGTGTGAGAGGGGGAGTGGCCAGCGGCTAGAGCAGCAAAAGCCAATGTGTGCTTCTTTTACCGATATATTTAACGATATCGTTTGCATTTCTGATCTAACAGCGCATAACAGATGGACAGACAGACAGACAGTAGGGGTGTGCGATATATATCGTCTACGATAATATCGTCATTGTTGTGTTAATGATCTGCAAATTGGCATTATCGAGTTTTTAAATTACTTGGAAAAAAAACACTTCAAAACACGCATTGGAACGCTACATATTCACTCATGTCAACAAAGATTGCAGCGTGCTATTGTGCAGCGGCTACTACCTCTCCTGTTGATGTATATTTATACAAGTACAGCCACACTGAACTAATCAATATAGGACTACGATACAACACAGCCGTTAGAGAGCCTTCCAGGCGGCTCATAACATCCAGGAGGACACAGCCAGACTGGGCGCGCCGGGGATTGTTGTCGGCGCTAGCACGCCGAGCTAGCTACCGGCAGGAACTCCGGCAGACCAGCTGCAGGATCGTTGCCCAGCACTGCTCACCTGACCTGGAAAGTCAGGGCTGAACGAAAACAGCACACTGCCGTCTACATAGCCCCCAATGCTAATGTTAGCACAAGTTTGGCTCACTGCTAACCATAGGGAACAAACTGCAGCGCGTTCACCCAGAGGGGACAAATATTGTAGCAGGGGACTTTTACAAGGCGTCCTTAAAGTCTGTACTCCCCAGCCTTTTCCAGCGTGTAGATTGTGCTACTAGAGGGAAGAACACACTAGACCATGTATACTAGGGATGGGCATAATTAATCGCAGATCGATAATTGATTGTTAAGAATTTCATCGATGACGTTAATTTGTTGTCGATAACTAATACTGGTTGCGTTGCGTGAGTCTTGAAGCAATTAAATGAATTTCACAGTGCATAAACTCGGCGTTCGCATGGAGGAGGTGCGATGCACAACGAGCAGAGAAAATCACCAAAGGGAGCTGCAAGTTTATTGAGATGGATATTGGAACCAGCAGAACACATTTCGTCACGACGTACCATCAGCAGACTGGTAGAAACTCACTACGAAGAACGGAATAAGCTTCCCCGGGCTGGCCAAGTTAGCGTGGAGGTAGGCGACCTGTGCATCCCGGCAACGCCAGCTCCAGGACTGCTTCCAATAAGGACATGGTTGTGTGCAATATGTTACAGAACAGAGCCCTTTATTATTATGATTTCATCTTGCTTGTATGCTGCACAATTTACATTACAGCAGAGATGTACAACTGGATGTTGACTCAGAGTTCAATGTTCTTACACTAGTTCAATTAGTATTAGTATTTTATGTCTTAGAATTGTTTAGACTTGAATACTTACTTTTTAAAGAAAATAAATATGAATTGTTTTCATTCAACATGGTGCCCATTATTATCATCAGTGATTAAGTAACTGACTTTTAAAAACACATTTTTAAAGGATATCGTCTAATTATCGTTATCGTCAAAATTGCCAAAAATAGAAATTATTTTTTGTCCATATCTCCCACCCCTAACAGACAGATAGACGTTCCTGAAATTTATAGATAGATGACGAAAGTAGCCATGATGTGCTTTGACAATGAAGTCAGTTTTTTTTTATGCCAAATGTTAACGGTTCAGCATGTAAAATACCCATAATAATATACGCCATACAGAAAATGACATATTATTAATCTCAACACTGTTTCCACATAACTCCTGTTAAATCACATAAGACTAGGAATATCTAAAGTAAATTTTTTTTCATTTTGTTTGTTGGTTCATTTTTTGAAGTGTTTTTATCCGTGTTTTGGGGTTCCTAAACATAGCCTACTTTTCTGTACTATACATGTCCTGTTACACTCATTAAGTTTTCATCTGAGCAGATTTCTGTCATTCAAACAACTCTGTGTTGCAGTTTAAAACTTTTACAGCCAACTTAATAAAATTAAGGGTTTTGGTCGGGCTCGGGTCCATGAATACAGTTAATGGATACAGGCACGGAGAACTGAAGGCTCGGTTAGCAACCATTAGCTCTGATTAGCGGTTAGCTCCGGTTAGCTAGCTCAGTTATAAAGACATGAAGCAGAGGAGCCTGCTGTGGAGATGGGTAACAACCAGACTCTGATAAATGATGTTCAGGGAGCTTTCACAGCAGCGTGGCCCTGTTGTTTCTACAGTTTTATTAGTACAGTTAATCCCATTGCAAGCGTGCTACTACTAACGCAAGGATAGCCTCTCCGAGCAACTGCAACGTTGACGCTGTCATGCATGCGGCACACAACTTTGCGAGGGGGAGGGGCTAGAGGCAGCTGGTCTGTGTGCGCTGTAAAAAATTCACCGTTGTTTGGAAAGAAAATTTAATTCACATTACCGTATTTTCCGGACTATAAGTCGCACTTTTTTTCCTACTTTGGCTGGTCCTGCGACTTATAGTCAGGTGCGACTTATATATCAAAATATATATATAATTTAACATGTTTTTACATGTTAATTCATACTGAAAACATTACCTACAGCCGCGAGAGGGCGCTCTAGGCTTGTGACAACTAGAACGCTCCTCCTAAAGACAACTGAGAAAGAAAAGAGACAAACTGCAGGTAGTAAAATATGCAGCCGAAAACGGTAATCGAGCAGCAGAAAGAGAGTTTGAAATGAGGGAGAAACTTATGAGGGAGACTGGCGAAAAGGTGACTCTTACTGCAATGAAGAAAACAAAGAAAGCTAATCGGCTAATCGTGGGCTGAAAGCTAGATGGCCAGAGCTGGAGGAACGAGTCTGGAGGGGCTCGTTCACGGTGCAGTTACGTCTCCACGCCTTTTAATACCTCCATGCTCCACGCCCTGCTAGCTAGTTGTTCTGTGTGCTATTGTATAGTTCAATAACTGTTAATGTGTTACGTTAACATACCGGACACCTACCGTATTCAGCGTATTGTTCTGTGTGCTATTGTGTAGTTGAATAACTCTTGTATTTATAATCTAAATAAATGCGACTTATAGTCCGGTGCGACTTATATATGTTTTTTTTCTCTTCATGACGCATTTTTTGACGGATGCGACTTATACTCCGGAGCGACTTATAGTCCGAAAAATACGGTATATATACCTGGGCGGTGCATCCAAGTAGAACCAATGTATGGGGAACTCTGCTAACCTCAGTAGTGTGGATGTGAGGTATAAACATAGCAAAAGATTTTAATTTAAGAAATGTTAAATAGTGTTAGGTAACCCCCCAGGCTTAAAGAAATGGAGTGTTGACAAGTAACCAAATGGCTCAGAATTACATGAAATCAATGAGTTGTTAAAGTGGTATTGCACAACAGTAGAATTTATAAATCCAGGATAACTGATAAAGTGAGGCTTGACTTAGTCTGATCAGAGCATCCTGGTGTTCTGTGTTTTATGACGGCAAAGTCAGGCTGAGGAGGAGAGACTAGGTCGAGTCAGGCTGTTGTAATTCGGATAGATGCGTCAAGTTACCGTGGATTTCCACCAGGTGCAGAACGGCTCCGAAACGGCGGCGGAGTCATTAGGTTTCCTTTAAAGTGTGTAAATGTGTGTATTTCCACTGGCTGCATAACAATTCAGCATACGGCAGATAGTGCGGGATAGGAAATCGAGCACAGAAACAAAATAAACATCCTGTTAATTTTCAAAATAAAATACACTGTGCTCACGGTGGATCATATTTCCCTGCACTACACCTTGAAAACACAGCACAGAGCTGTTTCCCCTCTACTCCTCTGGATGGAAACAAACTGTTTTTGGTTTTGTGGCTCTATTCTACGTGAATTCGAGAACTTGTGGGTACTCATGACTACAGCTGTCAGTCATGGCTGCAGACGTGCCGCAACAAATCCGGACCTGGTGGGTATTGACCGACGGCGGAGCACGCAGCAGACACGCAGCGGAGCCGGTCCGCAGCCGATATGCATCTAGTGGAAATCCGGAGTCAGGAGGAGCGACGAGGTCGAGTCAGGCTGAGGAGGAGAGATTTACTGATGCTAAAATGGAGAATAAGCATTGTTCATAATTTACACAGAGTGAGCAGCAGCTTCTTATGGAAGTTCGATAACGTGAAACACATTGGTAAATTAGGGAATGTATTTGATTAAAGGCGTGTTCCGGCACAAACGTTCCCTGGTGCTATTTTGCAGTTTCAGAAAACAATTCCGCCACTGACCAGGAAAAACCTGGTCTAAAGTCAGTGGCGCGTTATTCAGATGCTATTTTAGGGGCACATGCTTTGCCATAATGTAGCGTGTGCACAACGCTCATACACTTTGCTTCTCTTATCTAAACGGACGCAGCAGTTCCCATGTTTGCAAACCATACATAATTACAAGGAAAAATATTATTAAAAATGCGCTTCAGGTGTTTGGATAGGTCAGGAGGAACTTTACAGTACAGTCCTCAAAAAGTCGCAGCATTCTTTGTGGCTTGTTGTTTTAAACAATATTTCCATGAATCATGGATGTGTTGATGACATAAATGAGGAAATATTTGAGGACTACGGTGGGATTGGACACTCCCACGGAATCTGGTCCGGGGGTAATGCGTGATGCGCTCCTAGTGGAGCGGGTGGACGGAGATGGAGTGGGGGGGGGGAGGAGGAAGGGGCAAAAGGAGCAGATGGTGCGTTTGGAGGTTCACGCTCCATGGCTTGAGGAGATGCGCCCGAGACGCCGCAGCAACATCGCCACCCGGTCAAGACGGGCATTTATTACTGGCGTGCGCCAGGCAAATCCGCCATCATAATAGCAATCCGCCATGGAACAAGCGCGCCTGCTCTTAAACCACACCTAGCTACTTCAGACCAACCCATTTAAGATTTGCATCGGCCGCAAGAGTCATTTGTCCCGCCAGTATAATAGCAGCAGCGCCCGAGAGCCGCCCACAATGCGTTTTACATTTCATACTTGCGTTTCAGATCGTAAAATAGGGCCCTAAGACTGCAATTTACATCAGCAATTAAACGGATTAAATCCTGTGTTATTTGGTGATTGATCATGCTATTTATAGGGCCAAAATGCTGTGATGGAATAACAAAGCACAAGTTCTCCGTTACTGTACTTAAGTAAATTTTTTCACATATCTATACTTTAAGTAGAATCAATAGTGCATACTTTTGACGTTTACATTGTTACATTTTGCAGCATTATCTATACTTTCTACTCCACTACATTTCTACAATGATCTGTTACATCTTCTGATCAGTCCCCCAGCCAAAACGTCTTCCTGACCGTCACACGTTTGTCTCATCACTGAAGTTTGGTTGCCATAGATATACAGTATATATGGGGCACTGCCGATCCTTCATCAGCTTCCAAGCCAGCTCCGGTGCTCCAGAGCCCGGGCGCAGCGCTGCCGACCCTCGGTAATACAGCCTCCAGTAAAAGTGAAAATGAAAATGTTTGTTTTTTATTATTCCCGATTTAAAAATCATAGTTGACATCTATTTCTCTCCACAGCGTTGTTTACTCCTCCGCCAGGCTGCGTAAGACACGTTAATATCTTATTTATTTGGCTGGACCCCTTCACATCTCCTTCCCTTTTCCGCTGCTTCACACACTTTATTTGCTTACATGGTTAAAGAAAATAAAACCTTAAAATACATCCAAGAATAAAACCAACCACATTCTAACAACATATTTCCGTTTTAAGCTGGTTAGGATAGGAACAGTTTTTTAAAAGCATGGCCTCGTTTATGATAGTGGACATATTACCATTTAAAATGGTAATATGCAAATAGGAATAATAGAATAACTCATTATGCAACTACCTTTACTTTTAATACTTAAAGTACATTTGAAATAGTCTCCCACTTCCCAGGAGGTGCATAGGAAGTGTCATGTCCTTATATGGGAATTTGCGGGGCGTTTTCTTATGCTAATTAGGAACAACTGGCACGTGCTTTCATTTCATCATTACGAAGACGTGGGATTCATCAATCCTAAGAACACAGGTGCGAACATTTCTGTTGTTTACCAACACGTCATGAATCCAATGTAGACTATTCTTAGGGACTTTTTTAAGAACATATTTAATAGAAAACTTAGGAAGATATTGGTAAATGAGACCCATTATTTATAAAAAGGAAACACGGCCGCTGCAATGAAACAGCGAGAGAAAGCGAGGCAGATGATCACGGTCCGACTGAATGTGTAAGCAGCCTAAAAATATACATTTACTGACCACTGCTCTGAACTGAAACCATCATAATCATACCATCCAAGGATTAGGCTACTAATCTTTTGCACAAATTAACAGTTGGAGCTAGGGTTGCATAATATATCGTAAATGTTGTGTTAACTTCAAACGGCTAAACCTCATGGTGCATTCAAAGTTATTTTAAAATACCCTTTTCTCATATGTTTTTGTCATTTAACAGCAACTTACTGGTGAAATAAGTTATTATTGTTATTTTATTGTTACATTTTTAATAAATAATTTAAATTTCTCCCTTTTCTGCACTGTATTCATATTCATTAATATTGAGATTAGATTTCTGGGACTCTTCAGTCTGGAGTAATCGCTTTCCTTCACTCACCTCCTCCTTCTTCCTCTTGCTCCCTCGCTCCTCTGAGTCTCCCGAGGCCTCACTGACAACTTTCCTCTTGCCCCCCTTCTCCTCCTCCTCCTTCTCCTTGTGTTTCTGCATGTACTCGGCGATAAGGTTGGGGCAGTCCAGGTTGTCTTGCGGCTCCCATGTGTTATCCTCACTGGAAAGGTGAGTGTAGACAGAAGAAAATCTCCTCAGGCTTTGTTTTTAGGAAATACATTCTCACTCTAATTGCTAATTGGTATTATTTCTTTTTGTAAGGTTATTTGCGGGTCTGCAACTTAGGGTCAAAATACCAAACCTTCAACTTTGAGTGCATGATACAAAGCCAAAATTTATGCTATAGATTATTTGCAATTTGTAAATGAACAAGAGATAGATAGATAGATAGATAGATAGATAGATAGATAGATCGATCGACCACAGCCAAGGGACGGGCTTGGCAGAATCAGCGGGGAAAGAAGACCCTGTTGATCGATCGATCGATAGATAGATAGATAGATAGATAGATAGATAGATAGATAGATAGATAGATAGATCAATCTATCTATCTATCTATCTATCTATCTCTTGTTCATTTAAAAATTGCAAATAATCTATAGCATAAATTTTGGCTTTGTATCATGCACTCACTCGATAGATAGATCGATCGATCGATCGATCGATCGATCGATCGATCTCAGGACCAAGAGCACCAAGTATTAATAATATAGACTCATACTTACTCTGAGAACGCCTTCAATTTCAGCAGGAACTCTACTCTTCCATTCACCACTCTGCGGTCCAACACTTTCTCCACCACATACTCCTCCTCCTCCTCCTTCACTGCTGCAGCTGCAGGAGGTGGTGCAGGCTGCTCCTCCTCCTCTGCCTTCTTGCCCTTCTTTCCTGCTCCGGTCGCCAGCTTGACGTCTGCTGAGGGCTCCTTTGGTAGACCCAAGGGGGAAACATGCAGAGATAATGATACAGTACAAGGGTTAGAAGAACTAATGGGAGGTGGGAGTGAATTATAGTTTATCATGTTTTACTATCTTCAAATGTTCTGTTTGAATGGAGAAAATGCAAGGGCTGATGAGGTGACCAATCCATAGGACTTCCGAGTGTGAAGTATCTCCTGCATTAAAACTGAAATAACTACTAAAATGTAAGCCACAACAGTCATTAACTGGAGCTACATGCACAGTAGCCTCAATCAACGACAGTTCATTTACCAGAAAATCGCCAGATGTTCTTCGCCTTGCAAAACTCGTTTCGGAAAACAACAACAAACTGAGTTAGCAAGCTACACGCTGAAAATGGAAAGTTTAGAGCAACAAGGCAGGCCTGGATGGTTCCTTCTGGGAACATACAGATGGCGTTTCTTCCATCAGGCTGAAAATGTTCCACCTAAACAAGTTCCTTCCTGAGACTATTTTGCAGAGCCAAAGTCGTTGTGTCCGGAGCTTAGCGCCGCCCGATACGATTGTGATTGGTTTAAAGAAATGCAAACAAGCCAAAGTGTTTTTTCTCTTATCCCAGAATGTCTGAGTAAGTGCATGTGTGAGACCACGCGTTGATGTGTTTGAACAAAGGAACAAACTATTCTAAACCGTTTAGGAACCAGACGTGAAGAAGCAATAAATCCTGACAGATGAATCAGTAATCTTAAATGGTATGGTATCAGGGGGGTTATTTGAACTGGCTGAGAAGCTATCTACATAACAGGCAACAGTTTGGGAAGATGGGTGAAAACATCGGCTTTATCTTAGCACAGTGTTTCCATTTCAGCTCAGTGTGAGAGTCTGTACTGTGCTTAGCTGTCATTTACGGGCATTCTGCTTTCTCTCCTCTTTGTTGATCTATTCCACAGACCGTTCAGAAAGCTCTATTGTCAATAACATAAAAAAGAAGAAAAAAAAAGTTTGTCTAATCCACTATCTAGGTTTTGTGAAATAGCCCTCTATTACTATAGAGTGGTTGTTGTGTCCTGGGGGCTATTGCACATAACCAGGATAAGGGATTAAGCCGGGATATTCCTGTTATCCTGAATGAATTTAGCCTTGACTCGGTTTCACAAAAGCAGAGGCAGATAAGTTATAAGTTATTATATAGTTAGGTTCATATTGTTGTTAGAAGTTTGATGAATATATTACTGCTGGTGTTGAGATTATTAGAAAAGGCTGATAAAGTGGCCAAATGTGTTTTAAATTAAGTCAGTTACTAAGGGCAATATATAAAGTGCTGTACATGTGTGTAGAGATATGGGCAGCCTGCAGGGCTCCACGGGCTTTCGACATACATTGCGTATATTTACACTTTGAATTTCGTCATGACATGTATATAACACATACTATATGGTCTTACAAAGCTAACGTTTTTGACCGATTTCAGTTTAATACATTTTTGTGAACTGGAAAGGTCTCGATAGGAGGAAGCTAGCTATAGCTATGTTTCCATTCATTCCAATGGGGAAACATTGCAACTACAACTGCAAAATGAGCAGTAACGTTTAATCATCCGTTTCAGGTAACGGTACTCTACGGTACCGTCTATTTGCTGGATTGTTCCAAGGTAACCGTCGGTAGCTAACGTTAGCAGATAAGCCTGTTGACAGCAACGGCATTGTTCATATTTATGCACGACACATAAATCAAACTTGCCAAAAAAGTAACTACACGCTGTTTTCAGGTAACATTCAAACAGGCCTGTGTCTGTGTGTTTTGAGAAATATCTTTATACTGCAAGGCTATATTCATTTTATTTTTATTTGTTATTTATATATTATTTTATTTCCATTACCTGTTTATGTTTTCATACATACAGAAATTCGGTTTGCTAAATTTATCAAATTTATTTAGTTGGATATTGGATGTGAAAAAAAGGAAATGGTTCTTCTACAACATTGCACTTTAGATGTGTTTGAATTTTCCACAACAGGAGTCATTTATATAGTTGTATTTTATAGCGATCAATTATCTATTTAAACAATGTTCTATATTCTATGCAAAATGTAAATTTTTCTATTAAAGAAAAGATAGAAAATAAATGTGTGTGTGTGCTTTGAAGTGGTTAGAAAAAATTACTTCTGAATCGGCTAAAAATCGGTATAGGCTGACATAACTCCAAGAAAATCGGAATCGGCCTAGAAAGTTGTAATCGGTTCAGCTCTAGTTTTAGCCCATGAGAGAGAGAAACAGAGTGGCCCTCATTTATCAAAAGTGTGTACAGCAAATTTCCAGCGTAAACCTGGCGTACACCCAAAACCACGGTGACTTTGAGATTTATCAATATGGACGTTGCCGTACGGCACGGTGGTGTACGCAAGTTTTTGAGTCAGTGTGGATTTGCGGTGCAGCATAGTGAGTACACCCCGTGCGCGCACAAATCACCGACAGCCCACCGCCAATATACACTCCACTGTTGCACTCACCAATGAGAAAACTATGAGATACCTAACACCATACTACATAATATAATTTCACCAATCCGATTTTTTTATTACTCCATAACCATATACAAGTAGACCATAAATGTTATACAATTACGGATATCACTCCTAACATTGATTTCAAAAATAACTGTTGTACAGGAGGCATAGCCCATTGAAACTTCTTCCACCTGGAAATACATTGTTTGGCTCATCACTACCTTCTAGATTACAATAAATTATTATTACTGTGTAGAGGAGTGGATGAACGGCTGTACGCGTAGTGAAACGACTATACAAATGTTTTCTTATATCCTGTCCAATATTTTGTGCCCATATATTTGTTAGTCTAACCAACAGGCGGCAGAGAGAGCTAATAAATATGCCTAAGTACTTCTGTGTTAAAGATGAGAGTCAGACCAGGTTAACACGTAGCCTTCTTCTGATTACTGAAGGGAAATGAACTAGTCCAAGTAATGATTTACTCATAAAGCAACTTTAAATAGGCCTAAAGCAACTACTAAAAAAAACACAGATTGAAGCCTGACAGAGACACAATTATAGGCTAATAAATAACATGGGTCAGATATTTTCAGATACGCTTTTACAAATTTGACATAGGTGACATTGCATTATGTCAGTTGCCATCACATCACATAAATAGCCTAACTGTTACCTTTATCTGACGTTAATCAGCACCTGGCCTTTCTAAAACCTTTTAGTTTTCTAGCCATTCCACCACTTTTCTAATTGCCCCCAACTAATGGGAAGGATGGACGGTGTGATAGGCTAGCCTATTGACACCAGTGTTGGGCAAGTTAATTCCAAAATGTAATCCATTATTGATTACTAGTTACTATCTTTGAGAGTAATTAGTTATATTACAATATTATTGTCTTTGAATTGTAATGCTTACACTACTTTTGCGTTACTTTCACCAAAATAGAAGCAGAAGTATTCTTTGCAGGTAGCTTGTGAATATGAAATGCAACATAATTTATTCATATTATTTTGTATTATTAATCTGACGCTGCAAAGTAACTAAAGCTATAAAATAAATAGTTAAGTAAAACGTTCAATAGCCTACTTGACGAAGTAGCCTAATAAGTAGGAGAAAATGAAAAACACCCAATTAAAATTGAATTAAAGTAGCCGACGGTAGTATACCGACGGCTATAGTTACTTTCCACCGCTGATAAAATGTAATATTAGTATTATTAATATTAATAAACATTAATTCTCGACATGTTATCTGTCAGTTGCTCGGTCACATTGCTGTCGCCACTGACAGGACACAGATGTTGTCAGTTACCGTCTCTGGTTCTGGTTCTGACCACGGGGAACAGTGACGGGACAGCTCGCTGCAACGCAGCGTAAACAACTCCGGAAAATGATGTCCGTGTCGCAAATGTATCTCTAGAGTCAGTTCAACCACTGAACTGTAACGCGCACTGATGGACACTATGAACCCTATTTTCTTATCATCCATTTATTTGTAATATCATTATGTTTTGAGGGGTGGGGAGTATTTGTTTACGGGACTGTGTTGGTTACCTGTTGCCTCTTGGCGACTGATGTCGTTGTCTGTCTTGCACACGGTGCAGAACGGGTGATGAGCTTCTATATACCGTCTCTGTGAGGTAGCCTGGACATGTGGAGGAAAGGCCATCTCTCCCATTACGAAATCGTTCCGATATATACTGTCTATGTTCCGAACCTTTTTTTGAGGCGGTTCAGCCATGACATGCAAGCCTACTGTTATCCGGACAGCCTGGCTTGCTGAGGCACTGAATTGAATTATACGCGCGAAGCATTTGGCTACTAGGAGAGGTCATATACAGTATATAAGAAGGGAGGGGCAGGTGGGCGGAGGGTTAAAATGCAGCGCTCTGATTAGCTGAAAACTTTTCACTCCACTCCTCAGCGGCAGAATCAACGTCATAGATGTAGATTGCATAGAAACTGAAACCGGAGAAATGAGAGATGCAACAAAATGCGTACCTAGAGAACAGCGAATCGTACAAGCGTACTGAAGGGTCAAAATGCGTGCCGAGTACGCAAAATGCGTACATGTTGGCAGGTCTGGCAATGGCAGATCTGGCTCTTTTAGAAGACCTCTATGAGCCGGTCAGCACAACATTGCGCAGGAAAACTGTGTGCCATAAATGTACTGATGGAGCCAGATGACCTGATGCCCAAAGAGCAGTATCCAGCACAGCCCCAACTCGGGGCTATACGAAGGAGACAGGATATTATTCCTCGCTTTTAAAAGGTCTTTAAAAGCCTATAGTGTTATGTTTGGCAATGATATTCAATACAGGCATGACGATGCACATTTTTATTTATTCTTCAGGTTTTTGTTTCTCTTTCAAGTGAACAATTTATTTCTGCCATTGACCGAGTTATTTCGGCTTGTTTTTCCAGCCCGTCTGCTGTCAGGGTTGAGGTGGTGGTCCAGCGCGGGGGGACCAGCGCTCTCCCTCAGCCGTTGCCTTGTTCTGACTCATGAACAAAAAATCAGTAAAATAAAAGACTGTATAAACTCCGCTACCGTGTGTTTATTTAAATATAAGTAGGCTACACCTACATGTAGGCCTAAGAGATTGCAACAGAAGCCTTATATTACTGTAAGGCTATATAAAATGTGTCAAGGATGTATAAATTAAATAGGCTAAACTTCAGCTGGAGTCCGATTTAATACGGCAACACTGTTGAGCGCATCAGTGATCTCTTTCCATTCTGCATTCTTTCTACAGCCTTTAATACCAGTTTTCAGTCTGCCAAATAGTACACACGTCAGTGCAAATAAACTTAAGATATCAGGGTTTTAATCTCCACCTCTGAAAAAGTGCCGCTTCTCAGCCGGATTACGTCTCGCCATGTCGTAAATTGTAGGGGCGAGGCCTCAAAACCCAGAATATATTGGGCCGTGATATTTAAATGACGATCGTTTCCAGCCGCCGCATTTATCAATGTACGACCATTCTTACGCTTGGATTGGTGTGATACGAACGTTTCATGAATCCCACGTGAAGCCTGTCGTAAGATGATTTCTGCGCTCATATCTGCGCTGGTTTCTACGTTAGGTTGATAAATGAGGGCCAGTGAGAGAGATATTTATGCATCATATTCTAGCGTTGTAGAAAATGGATCTTCATGGTAAATGTCCTGAGTAACATTATCTTCTGCTTACTTTTAAGGCAAAGAGTACAACTGTTAATTTATGCAAATGATGAGTAACCTAATGCTTGAATGGTATGATTATGACGGTTCAAATTCAGAGCAGTGGTCAGTAAATGTAGATTTTTAGGCTGCTTATACATTCAGTCGGTCCGTGATCGTCTGCCTCTCTTTCTCTCGCTGTTTCATTACAGCAGCCGTGTTTCTTCTTTACAAACAATGTGTTTCACGTTATCATACTTCCACAAGAAGCTGCTGCTCACTCTGGATAAAGTATGAACAAAGATTATTCTCCATTTTAGCGTCAGGAAATCTGTTATCAACCTCGCGGTGTGGTAAGGAAAGTCGTGAACACTCATCTATCCAAATTAGGGATGGCGAAAACTAAAAAACATTCTTGACTGGTCACCGAGCCTCATTAACCGGTTGAAACCGGTTGACCGTTTAGTTTAAAATATGCTACGCAATTTGAAATAACAGCCATTTCGAGCCGCGCCTGCAATTTCTCAACTCTGTCGCATCTCTCTCACACACACACACACACACACACACACACACACACACACACACACACACACACACACACACACACACACACACACACACACACACACACACACACACACACACACACACACACACACACACACACAAATCCCCCTACAGCGAAACAAGTCCCGCAAATGCGGCGCAGAGGAGCTTGTATGTAATCGGAGGACAAATGGCTCCTTAGTTTCGAAATAGTTTGGGTACAAGCCAGGTGATCGCGTTTAAAATAAAGTCGTTTGTCTAGCGTTAGAAGCTCATTAGAAACATTGCCGCGGCTCATTTGAGAAAATGACCACTCCGAAGAGACGCCGCTTTAGTTTGAGTGTAGTGCTAACAATAATAAAGAAAGATGATGATCATCATCACCTTATCTGTTACCACTGAAATGCAGATGTAATGTGTTTCCAAATATAAGCCCATTTTATGCGGAATATTGCCTAATAGACTGCAACAGGATACAACCAATGGATAAAACAGGCACCTTCAGAATGCTAAAACAGGCGATTAGGCCTAACAAAATTAATTGTTTGGTTCCGGTTTCCGACCGACCCTGTCAATTAATGTGCGACCCAAATTTATTTTATAAGCTTGGGGAAGAAATTATACTAATTAAACAAATACACAAATAAAAACATTTAAGGCGAACTATAATTACATTTTTGTACAGCACTCTTGCGATGCAGCGGTAAACCTGTGGCTGTATTATAAGACCAAAACAAATACACGTGGCTACTTAATATGCACGTGAATTACATGTTTTCAATTTATTTAGGACAACTGTACATGTAGTAACAGGTAGGCTATGTTATGAAAATATTGAGTATCCATCGCTACTGTAAAGGCAAAAAAAAATTCCTGCTTATCCTTTGCTGCCACTGGGAAAAAAATAAAAATAAAAAATAAAATAAATTCCCTATCGACCCATGACCTCAACAAACAATTTTTTTTTTATGCCTTATGAAAAATTTTGCGTGAGGGATTATTTCACTTCACAAAAAAAAAATATTGAAATGAGATGGCTAACTGTAGTAGCGTTTATTCCAATATCTATAATTGCCTAATTTAGAGATCACTTTTTTTTTTTAACCAACTAACAATAATTTTGACCGGTTAACGTTGAAACGGTCAACCACCGGTCAAACGGTCATCGGTTAACATCCCTAATCAAAATTACATCAGCCTGACTCGACCTAGTCTCTCCTCCTCAGTCTGACTGGACCTAGTCTCTCCTCCTCAGCCTGACTCGACCTAGTCTCTCCTCCTCAGCCTGACTCAACCTAGTCTCTCCTCCTCAGCCTGACTCCACCTAGTCTCTCCTCCTCAGCCTGACTCAACCTAGTCTCTCCTCCTCAGTCTGACTCAACCTAGTCTCTCCTCCTCAGCCTGACTCGACCTAGTCTCTCCTCCTCAGCCTGACTCCACCTAGTCTCTCCTCCTCAGCCTGACTCCACCTAGTCTCTCCTCCTCAGTCTGACTTGGCTTTTTTGAGACACACCAAGCCAGGCTGCACAGATTAGACTAGGTCAAGCCTCTCTTCATCAGTTCTCCTGGATTTATAAATTCTACTTTTGTGTGATACCCCCCTGAACACTGACCTGAACATGGCTGGTATCAGAGTCCCAGTCTGCTGCTTGTCTTCTGGGGACCTTGTTGCTCCGCTGCTCCTGGTTCTGGTTGTCCTCCTCCATTCCTCTCTTGTCCTGAAATCCAGCAGATGTCCACTGGGGCTGCTGGACTCACTCTGGATTCTGTTCAGTACAAATCAAAGCAGGCAGAGATATTCAGGAGCTGCTGTCTCCTCTCCTTTTCCTCACATCCACACACAACTAAAACAACAGTCGGCAAACTCAAAGCAGAGGCTGGAGAACTGTTCCATTTCCTTCCTCGCTACACAATGAACTCGGAGTAGTTTGGAGAAAACAGCATTATATTAAACTGGGAATAAATATAAACAACTGCACAACAAAAGGTCAACATTTCTTTAGATTAAATTCACTCAGAGCATTTCAGGAAAAAGGAAACTCAATAAAAAGTGATTTTGCCGACACTAGATATCAGTCCAAAGCTCCCCACTATATGTGATTAAAGTGCTGCGAGCTGTAAGTTCACCACTTCTACAGAAGGCAGAAGATGACGTCATCTCGGAGACAGCTGTCTTCCTGTCTCACTCAGACTCCGTTGTTTAGGTGTGCTAACTTACACTAACAGCTTTACTGTCCTCAATCTGAACTCGGTTCAGATCAAACACCAGAACTCTGGTCCGCTTGAAAACGGGGGTCCCGGTTCAGGTGGGAACGCGATCCGACCCAAACACAGGAAGTGGACCAAAACCAGAGCATTTACTAGCCTGCAGTTTCAACCTTTCACACAGTTTACAGACTTAAATATCTGGTTTAAGGGATGAGAACTTTCAGATCCATATGTAATGGGTGTGCAGATTAGTTTCAGTGGTGTAGTCTACGTGATACACAGGAATACACAGTACTCCAGGATTTCCATATACCCACTTAAAAATGCCCAATGATACGCAACAACATACTTTACATTATATTTTTTATATATTTTGAATTGTCAACTGTTATTTTCTTCTTAGTATAGGCTAAATAAAGGTATTTCCACCCTAAATTGGTGCATTAAACCGTATCCAAAAGCAGCAATAATGCAGTTGCTGACGCTCAAAACTTCCCTGGGGGAGGACACCCAGACACCCCTCCCCCCACCCTCTGGACTGCTTCCACCACGTGACGCTGCTCCCATTGTTCACCTTCCTCTAAAATATTAGAAACACTAAAGCAGAACCAGAAAAGCCAACACGGTAGAAATGTAGTGGAGCTTCATTATTTCGGAGAGTTTCCCTCTGATATTCTGTCCAATCAACAAGCGACTGCTTCCACCACGTGACGTGTGTTTCCACTGTTTGCTGCGTTTGATAAAGTGCAGTGTGACGCAAACCGAACCAAATGCAACAATGCAAAAAAAATGCAACAATGTTACAACTTCAGCCCCGAATCTCACCGAGCCCACCGAACTACAGAGGAGCAACTAACGGAGCACATTGTTGCTCAGCAACGGACGTTCTGTTTACCTGAATCTTAGCAACAGCAGAATGGGAAGCTAACGCATGCGCAGCTCTGGTTTCTATTCGCTTTAATAGCCGTGTAAAAGAACAGTTATTAAAGTGTTTACCTGACTGTGTGCGGGTTTACCTGGAGCTCTGTCTTCTTAAAACCGTTCTTATACTGTCTATGTTTAAAACTCACTAATAAACAACACAACTATCCCGCCGACAGCCCGAGATCACAGTGAAGCAACGAGACTTCCAGTTTCCTCCAAGTCAGGGTTTTTCAGATTAAAGTTTAAAATGAAAGAACGCCGCCACCTGGAGGTCAGGAGGGGAACAACAGATACACATTCAGTTCATTAATCAGTTAGTGGTGGACTGGAACTGAGGACATTTACTCAAGTACTGGACTTAACTCCAGGTACTTGTACTGTACTTGAGTATTAAATAATGTACAGCACTTAAATAATTAAAACAATTTGTAAGTATGAAGAGAAATAACTAAATATAATGTAAGCATTTAAATGTATATTTCCACCAGACTCCATTTAAATAAAATAGCTATTTCTTGATTATTAAACACACTTCATTTATAGTCAATAGAAAAAGAAAAATACATATCGAAAGCTGTCTTGGTTCCAGTGTTCCAACAATCACCACTCTGGTTTAGTTGAAATAAACCCTTAATTCACCCATTTACATGTGGCGATATGCTGGCTCTATACACACTAAAAGTCCTGATTATTTACATGGAGTCTGGTGGAGTTTGGTGATGGTGATTTCGGGGCTGTTTCATGTTAAACTAAAAGGATCTTACTCTTTAACTAAAAGCTCTATCTCTGTAGGGATCCTTTCCATAATGTTGTCAGACACTTAGAATAATAATCTGAGTCTGTCAGCGGCAACAACAGAACTTTTAGTGGATGGAAACTTTACCTTTTAATTAGGAGTTTAAACACAGACACAACAGGAAGAATAAATCCATCAAATCAAGTCACAAATAATCAGCATGTGGCCTTGTTTTATTTAATTTATTTTGCATTTAGTTGTTCCACATTCCCAGACATTTAAAACAATTCAATCATTGAGGTTATTCTACAAGTCAGATGAATAAATCAGCTGTTTACTATCTGACCTGGTCTGTTTCCTGCTGCTCCATCATTCTTTAGTGTCCTCTGGAAACAGTTTGCTTTCTATTTTCTGACTTTGTATGACATCATCAGTGTCTTTGCTTTCAGTCTGAACACACCTCAACAGATTTAAAACCACATTCAGTCACAGAAAATACAAACAGGGAAGATAAAATGTCAGAAGGTTATTAAATGAAAAATTCACACTTCTCTCTCTGTGTGTCTCTCTCTCTCTAACAACAGAATGAACAGATGATACACAGAGTGTGAATATGTTACATTTCACATTAAATTCTATGAGGAGAGCTCTGAAGAGTCGTTTTTACACATTTATTTGTGTCATAAATTGTAACACTGTCTTCTTTCCAAAATATGTATGTGTGTTAAATATAATTTTTGGATAACACTCTTATCAATACATTACGGTAATAGTGTTGGTTGTTATATTTGAGGTATTACAGTTTCTCATACTGCATGTATGCCATGTATGCCAGTTCCCTTGTGTGTAATGATGGAGACAGATGAACAGAGCCGTGCACATGTATGGAATAAATAACGATATAAAACAGACGCTCCGCTTATACTTTCACGTCAAGTTCAAGTCAGTTGACTTACCGCCAATTTCCACTGGATGCAGAACGTCGACATTAGTGTAAGAGCCAAATATGTTGTTTCAAGTGTTCAGACTTTGGGTGTGATTTCTTGTATGTACATAGGGTGTCGCTGTGGTATTACTTGGGGCGAGGTTATAAAGGTGAGCTCCAAATTGTTGCTGGCAGGTGTTTGGCCCGGAAAGGGCAAATGGTTTTTGACCGCTAACGCTGTGACACCGAATGCTGTGATGCTGGAGTGCATTGGCGCCAAAGCCTTTGTTCTAAGGTTGTCTAATTGTTTATGGATTTATCGCTGAAAACGTGAAATAATGGACATTTCATGCTGCACAATTTACCAAATAAACATATTGTTAATCTGCAATGCAACATTGTCAGACAATTCTTGAACGCTAAACAGCATGTTAACACAGCCCAGTCTCACGCCAGGTCGTGTAATAGTCACGTTATTGTAATCTATTAAGTCGTGGACAGGTTACGTAAATCCCGTTTTTTTCGTGTGGCCATTACGAAATTGAAAGCAATGCATTTTAATGGGAAGCATATTTCGTGAGCCCAGAACGAAAGCGAGTAGCGAGTAGTTGATAAGGCGAAAGTCCGCGTAGGGAGGTTGGTCGGGGTGGTGGAAGGGTCAGAAAACACAGGACTTTCACCCCGGAGACCGGGGATCGCACCCCGCGTGTTGCAGTTCCTTTGTCGGCGCGTCCCGTGTGTGACGGTTCCTTTCCCCGTTCCTTTTTTTCCTAACCCCAACCGTCTTGTTATTGTGGCGCCTCATTTCCCCGTTGTCGCGTCCCCCAGAGCAGCAGGTTCGAAAAGCGTGACCTGTACACGTTCAAAAGTCATTGCATATACACGAAAAAAACGGCATTTACGTAACCTGTCCACGACTTAATAGATTACAATAACGTGACTATATAACGACCTGGCGTGAGACCGGGTTGTGTTAACATCAGCGCGTCAGCCAGGTCACTCCAGGTTAAAACCACCTCATTAGTTACGGTATCAGACCGAACAACTTTACAATTAGGTTTCCATTAAAGTCAATGTGTGTATTTCCACAGACTGCGGTACGTCTGCGTCTCTACTCCGTCCCACTTCTTTCTTTACTTTAATAATATTATTTCGGTGTTATTACCGGGGAAATATTACAGAATAGGCTAATACAGAACATTACGATATGATCCGAGCAGGACGCATTCAAGCCGATAGGAATATCCCCCAATGCAATGCGAAATCCTATGTAATCATTCTATCACCCTTTTAATTTATTTAAAAACGCTATGTCCCTTCCTCGTTTCATGACAACTATTAGAAGAAGAAAAAACGGAGGGGTATGCATTACATCTCGTTTCCTAACCATCCCTCCCTACTTAACACGGGCAGATAGCCTGTTGATTACTTTACTCAAATGGATTTATTATCGCGATGCAACAGCCAAGATGGATGAAGTCACGTGGTTAACATCCCAGCATTGTGTAGTCCTAGCAACGAGACATTTGGATATTCGCTTCTGCTTCGATGAGTTTGTTTAGATATGATTAAGTTTCTAAACATATCGAGAGCAGACATTTCCAAACTTGATTTCATTCTCAGTGTGAGGAACAAAAGGAACCCGGTTATGTGCTGCAACAACAACAACAACAACGTGGGAGACTTGGGCTGGATTTTGAAAACAGAGTTCCCCAGTTGGTGACAATTGTTGACAACTGACGTTTGATGTAGGCAACTTTGGTTCACTGAACATATTTTAGGCTATTACAAGAATACAGTCACTATATTTCAGAAAATAATCTATAGGCTACTTGCACCATACTCTGCTGTACATTACGTGATTGCTCTGCTGATACGGTAGATCTCAGACCTTCTGACAGACTCAGCCCCGTTTGGGTCTCTGGTCTCTGAATGAGACAAATAGTTTAGTGACAAAACTAAACTAAAGATTAAAGTCAAAGTAGAAATAGGCTAGACTGGGTAAACCCAGCCCCATCTGACGGCGATTTGATCCATTCAGTGGTGTGAGAAGTGATTATGTTTAGAAGTCTTCCTGAAAGAATTTGCGCTGAGCTCCATGTAAACTTATAAATACTATTCCAACTTTTCCAACTATTCTTACTGCTTCCCCTTCTTTCACATTAAAGCCAGCAATCTAGTTAAACTTTAGCAATTTAGCAATTTAGCATTCACAAGCTTTTTCTGCAGGAAATGCATTTTCTAGTTACTTTTCAGATTAGTTTTTACCCTTCCTTAATGTTTGTGATAAACTGAAGAATGATGTCATGAGTCTCATAAAAAAGAATAAACCTGTAAAGAAGGAAGAAAATAAATGTCGAAGTTCAATTCAATTCAGTTTATTTAAGAAGAGGACAGATCAAATTAACAAAACAAATGATTATACATGGCTTAAAAATCCTAGAATAAGCCAAAAACTCGCAAACTTCCCCCCGAATACAACCAGCTGTTCTCATGTGTCTAATCCACTGAAGAAGCCTCTGGGATACCATAGATATATATATACACATACAGTACGTAGTTACCACATTGGCCGCTGCGGTTTATTGGAGCGATATGTTGACACGGCGGCCATTTCCTAACAAACATTGTGCTCCTCCTAATGCATGTGTGTCTATGGAGGCAGAAGGTCTATCCACAATTAAAATCATAATTTCTCCCTGAATTTCCAACTGATTTTCAAGCGGTTTACTACAAATGCTAGACATGTATTTCTAATAGGTTTTCTTACCAATTTTTTTCTTAATATTTTGAAGCTAGTGACATTCTGCTGATTTAAGCCTTGATACAATTTAAACAGGTGAGTTAGATAAATAGTTGTTATGAAGTGTGAAATTAGCGTCATAGTCCAAAACCGATTTTTCCACATGGGGGTCTATGGGGAATGATGCGAGGAACTGTTCAGTAACACACATAACAAACATTGTTTTCAGCATCTTACTGAGATATTAATAATCACTCAAATAAAACATACATAACCTAGGGTGACCAGATCAGGTAGCTGAAACCGGGACACTTTGCGCGTGACTGTAGTGCTTGTGCTTTTTTAACGTGAACATGTGCCAGCCCAGGTCAGACAGACAGACTAACTTCATTATTTGGATCATAGGCTCCTCATCTAATAAGTGTTTTTTTTTCCGTTAAAATTAACAAAATTGCAGCAACAGCCTTTTTCAGTTCAGTTTGAGATTTATGTTAAGATTTTTCTAAAAAAAAAATTTTTTAAGTGTTATTTATTCCAATAACACCAAAAGAATTAAAATGATTAAGTTATTTCCTGCATTCTGGTGAATTTTGATGCACCTATTTCTACCTTTTTCTGAATCAATGTATGCTGGAGCTCAAACGCGACACATCTGCCGCAGCATGTCAACAGCTGAGTGCATCCATTATAACCTGAAGCTGCACAGCATTTTACAGAGAGAGTGGACACTAAACAGTTCTGCTTCAGAGCTCCATGTGGTTGAGTCTGAACCGTAGACTGGAAACGTCACGTCACAGGAACTTCAAACTAAATCATTGGTATTGCGCTCCTAAACTTTGTGTTGATGGCATCAATGTATTAGACTGATTTGGCTAGGATTCCTCACGGAGAGACGGTTGCTAGGTGATAGCAACAAATACAGCATGGTCGGACCCCACACGCAACTACCCGTTCTATTCGCCTCGGAAGAATAAACTGGACAAAGTTACATTTGGGGCTAAACTCAAAACATTCGGGGCTGAAGACCCGGCAAAATCGGCTCACGCCACTCCTGGTGTAAACCGGGACATTTTAGCATCCCGACAGGCTTTTATCCATTTCAGGATTCATTGTAAAATTCTTTTAATTTGTTTTTAAAGACTTGAATGGCCTTGCCCCACCTTACCTCTCTGAGCTGCTGCACCCCTAAACTCCTAGCCGATCTCTCGGGTCAGCTGACCTGCTGTTCCTGATGGTGCCTAAAGCTAGGCTTAAGCTCAGAGGGGATCGAGCGTTTGCCGTTGCAGCTCCAAAACTTTGGAACGGACTTCCTCTGCACATTAGACAGGCCTCCTCTCGGTCTAATTTTAAAAAACTCTTCTTAAAACCCACCTCTTTTCTTTGGCTTTTAACACCAGGTAGAGTGTTGATTTTATGTGTATACTTGCGTATTTTAATTATATTTAATTTATATAATATTGTATGTAATACTGGCAGCTAGCGGTTAAAATAGTTACTGCACTACCAATTCAAAATACTGGAGAGTCGTCTCCCCCGTCCCCTCCTGCCCAGACTCGAAGTTCACGGAGGTTGCCAGGCTGAGACCGCAGCATTCACAACAATGTTGCTAGACGCTTTTCTCACATAGCCAGACATTACTCCACAGTACAGCGGAGTAGCTAACGTTAGATGCTAGTCTCACGTAGCCAGACGTTACTCCACAGCACAGCGGAGTAGCTAACGGTAGATGCTAGTCTCACGTAGCCAGACGTTACTCCACAGCACAGCGGAGTAGCTAACGGTAGATGCTAGTCTCACGTAGCCAGACGTTACTCCACAGCACAGCGGAGTAGCTAACGGTAGATGCTGGCTATATTGACAGTCATAAAAGCCTGTGCTCGCACGGAGCTCTGTAACCAACTGACAGACACACTTTTTCGGCTTAAAATGACAGTATGAACCTCTAAAAACACAACAACCTCACTGTCCTCTCCACACGCCAGTCAGGCACACTTCCTCGGCTTAGAATTACAATACGAAACGCTAAAAATACCACTACCTTGCCGACTGAACACACTTCATTGGCTTAGAATTACGGCAACAATCGCTAAACACACTGCAAACTCACAGTCCTCTCTTTCCGATTTACAGCCCCCCTCTCGTGGCTTAAAATAACTCACCGTTGTCGGCGGGAGCCGCTGAACTACACGTTGTAAACAGCCATGGGCTGCCTGCCTGGTCCTCCCGGTAAAGTTAACAGTTAGCAGGGTTAGCATGGCGGCGTTAGCCAGGACCAGTCGGGATCACTTTACTGGCTATGTCTCAATTGTTTTCGCGAGTAACCAACTCGGGTACTGGCTGTCAAACTGGGCCGTTGATAACAACACACAGATCAAAACATAAACATAAATTCCGTCACGGAATGTAAATTTCAAAGAGAAAAAATACTGACATTAGCATTGTTGTCAGAAAAAGATAGTATTTCAGTTTAGCATGTTTTCTTAATATCTGATGAGGCATTGGTGTCATTTATGGATTTATTACAGTACAAATATTACATATTAAAACATACTTTAATTTAATTTTTTATTTATTTATTTATATCTTCATAATGGGTAACTGTGTTTTTATTGTGTTATCTATTTACTCTGTTTTATCTTTTTGTGCAGCATTTTGGAAACCTTGTGTTTGTTAAAATTGTGCTATATAAATAAAGTGGATTGGATTGAGGAAACAGCTTGGCTCTGAAACATGTTCACAACGAGGCAGTGTGAATGCGCTGGTGTCTTTTGAGGTTATTGCTCTGAGAAAAGGTTTTACCACATAGATCACAGCTGTGCGGCTTCTCTCCAGTGTGAATATGTCGGTGATTTTTTAAATTATCAAACCTAGAAAAGGTTTTCCCACATAGATCACAACTGTGAGGTTTGTCTCCAGTGTGAATGCGTTGATGTGTTTTAAGGTTACCACTCAGAGAAAATGTTTCCCCACATTGTTCACACCAGTACGGCTTCTCTCCAGTGTGAACACGTCGGTGATTTTTTAAATTATCAATCCTAGAAAAGGTTTTACCACAATGGTCACAGCTGTGAGGTTTATCTCCAGTGTGAATGCGTTGATGTGTTTTAAGGGTACCACTCACAGAAAAAGTTTCCCCAAACTGTTCACACCAGTACTGCTTTTCTCCAGTGTGAACACGCTGGTGAGATTTAAGGCCAGTGCCTTGAGAAAAAGTTTTACCACATTGATCACACCAGTACGGCTTTTCTCCAGTGTGAACGCGCTGGTGAGATTTAAGGCTACTGCTCTGAGAAAAGGTTTTATCACATAGATCACAGCTGTACGGCTTCTCTCCAGTGTGAATGCGTTGATGTCTTTTAAGGGCCCCACTCTCAGAAAAAGTTTCCCCACATTGTTCACACCAGTACGGCTTTTCTCCTGTGTGAACGCGCTTGTGTTTTTTAAGGTCACTACTACGAGTAAAGGATTTACCACATAGATCACAGCTGTAAGGCTTCTCTCCAGTGTGAATATGCTGGTGAGATTTAAGGTTACCACTCTGAGAAAAGGTTTTACCACATAGATCACAGCTGTAAGGCTTTTCTCCAGTGTGAATGCGTTGATGTGATTTTAGGCAACTCTGTCGTGTGAAAGCTGCCCCACATTGATCACAGCTGTGTAGATCGTCTCCAGTGTGAACTCTCTGATGAATCTTTAAATATCCAGATGTTGTGAAGGATTTGTCACAGTGTTGACAGTGGTCACGTTTGGGTCCCGCTCCTCCTCTCCGTTTCTATAACAACAAACAGAGAGAGAGAGTTAGTGAACAACCTTCTTAAACCCTGGACTTGCGCTCACTCACAATTTTCAATCTTCATACAATAATTTATGACAAAATTAAGTTAAATATGTGCCGGTTGCAGACATGTTATTATGGAAGCAAATGTACTTTTCATAACTTTTATAAGTTCAGAAATATTCTACATTTTTCAGGCAAGTTTCCCCATTCAAATGATTGGCAATTTAAAAACTAAAACACTTGCTCACTCTGTTCAGTTTTAATTTCAATTAGAAATTCCATGGTAACTTTAAAATAACAGAAACCTTTAATACATTCTGGGTATTTTTCAACCTTTAAATCCCATTCAAACCTTTAGAAAGACATACATTAATTTGAAGTCAAAATAAAGGTAAAGTTCTTCTGGTTTCAGACACGTTACTATGGAAGCCATCAGGCTCTTCTCAGTGTTTCCCACAGGTTGAGAATTTACTGGCGGTGGTGTGTGGCGCAGGATGTGACAGCGCGGTGCGTGATGGATAGGTTTAGTAATAATGGGTTCAGTTATAAACTAGTCAAAAGAAGGTGAAAACAATGACTACACTACATATCAGACAGGGCTGCAACTAACGATTATTTTAATAATCGATTAATCTGTCGATTGATACAGACAACATACACACACATATACACACACACACACACACACACACACACACACACACACACACACACACACACACACACACACACACACACACACACACACACACACGTTCACTTGTAGCTTATTCATTAAATTATTACCATTGTTGTAGTAAGTGCAAGTTAAGTTCATTATACAACACATTTAAACACAGCTTAAGATGACCAAGTGCTATAAAATAACTTTAAAATGAAATTAAAAAGTACAACACACACAAATATATTTGTCAACAATAACTGATATGGGACAAAGCACAGAATATATACAGGACCATTAATGGGCCAAAAGAGGCGAGTGAATAAAACCTTGTCTTTAGTCTTGCAAACTATACCACCCCTGCTTTACTACTGTTATTAACAGGCAAGTATTGACATTCTGTTGAAAATATCACAGATTCATGTCCCCCAGGTATTGATCCTGATAGCACTATACAAGTGGATGAATCTGAAAATGTTTTCTGCAGGATAACATATAGTACTAGTATTAGTCCAGTAACATGTAGTACTAGTGCTATTCCAGTAACATGTAGTACTAGTACTTTTCCAATTATAATCAACAGACCATACAAAGTGGTGAAGCCCCTAAGTAATAAGAAGTTGACTGCAAACATAGTCAATTTAGCATCCAGTTCACGCCAGCCACAGCCTGTCCCAAAAGAAAATGAGACGGTGTCTGTTCCTCGACTAAGATCAGTTAAATCAAAGGTAACCAAGAGAGGGGCAATACTTAACAACCTAATTGGAATTAAAACTACCACTGCAATGATAGAAAAGGATAGAAAAATTAGATGCAGATTACTAAATATCAGATCTCTGTCTTCTAAAACAGTACTAATAATAGATTGATGTCTGATAATCAAATTGGTCTATTCTGTCTTACTGAAACCTGGCTGGGCCATGAAGAATATGTTAGTCTAAATAAAGCCACCCCTCCCAGTCATATTAATACTCAAATTCCTAGAGGCTCAGGCCGAGGAGGGGGAGTTGCAGCCATATTTGATTCAAGCCTGTTAATTAACCCCAAACCCAAACTAAATTATAACTCTTTTGAAAGCCTTGTTCTTAATCTTCAACATCCAACACGGAAATCAGTCCAGCCAATTATATTTGTTGTTGTCTACCGAGCTCCAGGTCCGTATTCTGAATTTTTATCTGAATTCTCAGAGTTTTTATCATGTTTAGTCCTTAAATCAGACAAAGTACTTATTGTTGGTGATTTTAATATCCATGTGGACGTTGACAGCAATAGCCTTACTACTGCTTTCAACTCACTTCTAGATTCTATTGGCTTCAGTCAGAGTGTGCATGAGGCCACGCACTGTTTTAACCACACCCTCGACCTCGTGCTGGCATATGGTATCAAAATTGAAGATGTATTAGTATTCCCGCAAAATCCTTTATTATCAGACCACTTCTTAATTACTTTCGAATTCTTCCCACCCGATTATACGAAATTAGATAAAAGTTACTATACTAGATGCCTATCTGACAGTGCTATAGCTACATTTAAGGAAGACATTCCAACAGCACTAAACTCATTACCTTGTTTTAATACAACAGAGGACCTTTATGTAAACTTTAGTCCCTCTCAAATCGACAATTGTGTAGATGGTGTTACGGCCTGCCTACGGACTACTTTAGACTCTGTAGCTCCACTCAAAAAGAAGAAGATGAAGCAAAGGAAACTAGCACCTTGGTATAACTCCCAAACTCGTAAATTAAAGCAAAACTCACGAAAACTTGAAAGCAAATGCTACACCCACCCGTGCTCTGCAGCGCCACGTTTCATCCCGCAACGTCCTGCTGTGACATGAACTACAACGACTACCTTCAAAGTCACTGTTCCACTATTTTCAATGCGACTATTATCGCCATCACACCCCCAACCGGCCCCGTCAGACACCGCCTACCAAGAGTCTGGGTCTGCCGAGGTTTCTTCCCAAGAGGGAGTTTTTCCTCGCCACTGTCGCAATAGCCATTTATAATGCTTGCTCTTGAGGGAATAACTGTAATTGTTGGGGCTTTGTAAATTATAGAGTGTGGTCTACACCTACTCTATCTGTAAAGTGTCTCGAGATAACTCTGTTATGATTTGATACTATAAATAAAATTGAATTGAACGAGCTAACGCTAGCTTGTCATGCTAGTCAGCTGGATAACGAGTAAACAGCAGCACCAGAAGAGCTAGTGGAGGGACGTTACAGTCCTCACTTCAGAACGAACAGAAGTAGGATAGTGTAGTGACTTTACCCTGCCTTCGAACTCCTTTTGCTCATCTTGCAATTAACACATTTTCGATTTATTTAGTGCGACATGCTCCCACACCTTGGATGACTTAGGTCGTACTGATTTCTCTGCCTCTACCGTGTGTTTCAGAACATTACGGGTCTCTGCAGTCTCTCTCCGTATTTCCTCTACCCCCGATCTGCTCTTTTTTCTTTTCTTTCGCTCTGCAATTTATTTTTTATCTCCTCGACTGAGTGGCATATTGATACAACGAATTGATAATGAAATTCGTTGCCAACTTTTTTAATAATTGAATTGAATTGAATTTTATCGAATTTATCGATTCATTGTTACAGCCCTATTATCAGATCATTTAGAAAGAAAAAACGATTTACATATTAAACAAATTAGAATAAAAGATGACACCGATACAGATGAAAATATTGCGACACTATGCAGCATCTGACACAATTTCTTTAGTTATTATATTATTATTATAATTAGTTATTAGGACGGCACAATATGAGGAAAATATGCAATATGCCGTGACGTTAAATATCGCGATAATGATACTTGTGATAAATTAACAGATATTAAAAGGTAGCCTACTCAGTTCTGCTGCTTTCAGTATTTTGCTAAAAAACAAATTGCTCGTTAAATTTTAAACAAACTAGCGCAGTGCCCGTTGAAAATGTGCCTGTTTGGAAAGGGCGATTACTTGGCCTGTGGTATTGCTGCTTGTAGAATTTATCAAAACCAAATCAAAACCAAAGCATCAGAGGAAGACATTACTACTATATTTACCTGACAGAAAACGCTGCAGATTCAGAATGTAATCACAAAATATCACAATGACAATGGGGAGTAATCAGACATAAGCCTCATGGACTCATGGCAGTGTGCTACCCATCTGGCCCGTTATGAGAGCTAATCAGCTCATATCTGTGTTCATCAACCACCAGGACCGGACTGTGTGTGTGCATGCACGCAGAGAGAGAGAGAGGGTGTTGACTCGTGTCACATCGTTAAGGAATATAAAATTTCAGCAGACGTGTTCATTTCCATACAGGTTTAGTGGCTTAACGGTTAACGGTGAAGTAGGGGATTTGATTTACGGGGGTATTTTGGCGAATCAATTAACCCGACCCAGGGTGAGTCTGATGAAAACTGATGTATCTGCCCGGTTCAACGCTGAAGGAATAATCTCTGAGATTACGTTATGTTCTGCCAGCTCACAGCAATTTACTACAATAGCAGGAAAAGAGTCCCCCCGCTGTTCTAAAGCGTTCTGCATGCGTCTGCTGATGTGCAGGTTACCTTCCTTCCCAAAACACGCCCCCAAACACGGACACACATACTGTATATACAGATACATCTGGCTTTATAAGATAGATAGCCTGCCTATAAGTGGCATCACGCTCTGTCTGCACTTGTTATCTGCGTTTATGCTTTGCATGTGTGGGATTCTGAAACGTCCTTAAATTTGGGAATTGTCGTTTGTTTATTCAAAGTCAAAGACAGTCCAAAGTAGTGCAACTTTGTACATTTTTGTGGGTCTGAGGTGTTAGGTCACATTTTAGCTGCCAACGCTGCGCTGCTCTCCGTCTCTGGTCCTCAGGGTGAGAGGCCAGTGGCTAAAGCAGCAAATGCCAATGTGTGCTTATTTTACCAATATATTTAAAGATATCTTTTGCATTTCTAATCTAAACAATGTCAAAGTTGGCACTGCACTTACTCGTGCCCGTAGCAAGACACAAGTTTGAAATCCATCGGACTAACTGTTCGAGACATATGCGCAACAGTTGGACAGACGTTCCTGCAATTTATAGATAGAAGATAGATAGATGACGAAAAAGTTTAGCCATGATGTGCTTTGACAATTTTTCGTCTTTTGACAAATCACTTTTTTTTGCCAAATGTTAACGGTTCAGCATGTAAAACACCCATAATACTATACTCCATACAGAAAATTAGGTTATTAATCTCAACACTGTTTCCTCCTAACTCCTGTTAACTCACATAGGACTATCTAAAGTAAATTCTTGTTCGTTTTGTTTGATACCTTTGTTAATTTTTTAAAGTGTATTAATCCATGTTACTGTTCATGGCCAGTGCATCAGCATGCAGACCGTGGCTAAGGACAGTATTAATTAGGTGATCAAGACAAGAAACTCTTTTATACGGTTCCAGGGCTTTGTTACCCACACTATTTGGCTAGGGAGCAGCTAGGATAGAGTTTTTTTTTTTTAGTGAGCAGCAGCTTCTTATGAAAGTATGATAACATGAAACACATTGGGCCTCATTCACCAACCTTTCTTACGAATAATGTGTTCTTAAACCCCACTTACGCACTTTTTACGAAGATTCTGTGTTGAGGGGAGATGTAACAGAATGGTTGTGAGCAGTTGTAGACACTCAGACTGAATCAAAGATGGTGGCGAAAAGGATGGGATTTTATTATAATTTTCCCAAATTAAGGCCTACAGGCAAAACAAACAATTAACCGAACCAAAATTTAAAAAGAAAAATACTTTCACAAAAAATAAAATAAACTGACATGAAGTCAAAAATTATTAAACGATACAAAAGATACAGCTCTATATAAGTTGGGCTTTTTTTAAACTAGTCCCCAGAGCTTCTCACAGACTTATGTCCTTCCTTCTCTAGCTCCCCAAGCAACTGAAACTGACAGTCTATATAGGCCTGTAGCGCACCCCTGGAATTGGAACATACCAACAACAAATAAAATGCAGGGGTGGCTAAGGCCAACAGACAATAAAAGCTAAAAACAGCCCATATTAATAGATCTAGTAAGCTAGAAATTTACCGAAGATTTATACATGACTCACCAAAACATTTCACTAAGCCACAAGAGACTTTGACAGGAAAAAAATAAATAATTACTCAAAATTACGGTCACTTCCTGTTACCCCGGATGTAATAACGTCATTTAAACTCGCCGATCGCGGCAAACTTTCCTTTATCAACAACAGAGCAGACGCCGGTAAGCCACAGAGACTACAGGTTATCCTGTTAACTTTTAAACTAAATAAACAGCAAGTTTAACAAAGACGTAAGTGTTGTATGATTATTATAAATGGTGATGTTTGTGACAAACTGTATGGTTTTAAACAACAGAGAATTATGTATTGATAGATATAGCTATAGCCTATAAATCACTGCAGTATTAGCTGTAAATATGTGCACAAGAACGCAACGGGATTACTGTGTGGAATCAGATGAATGGCAAGTTTTAACAGATGATTTGAAACGGAGCATATGATACATAACCGAGCATATTGACATGCTAACAAAACATACACAGGCAACATTTACACTCAGTCTTTGTGAGCTAAACTAGGTAGCGCCTCGCAACCGTGACGGCAGCTATGCGCCCCGTCACATTCTGACATTTTTTCCTTATCTTGGATTTGTTCTTAGCTAACAGGGACGTCGTTAGGCCTATTTTAGGGCTGAAGCCCCCCCAAATAAGAAAAAATAATAATTAGATTTTTTTTTTTACAGTGCACTCTGTATCACTCACTACATGGAATATATCCTTCCTTCACCATTCATCTGTTGGTGTCGTCGTGCACTGCAGTCTGTTTTATTTTTATTTCACAAACTGTCAATTGGTCGAAATGGCAGTGTTTTAGAGAAAGGCTTATAAGCGGCTGCTTGCACGGTAACGGTATGTGGATGAGCGAGGTACAGAGTTACTGAAGAGAGAGAGCGCCAGGCAGCATTAAAACAAAGCAGGAAATCAGAGATATAAAATGTTTTCGCCGATTTATCACTCGAAATGCAACTGGTAGCAAGTATCTCACTATCATTGACGTTATCCAAATTGTCACAAACCGGCTCATGGCCTGTGCCAAAGAATGAGGGGACACCAACTACAAGTATAGGCCAATCAAGAAAATGCTTTTATTGTAAACCAAAATTAGTAACTTTAAACAAAGAAAAAGGAATGAGGTGTGAAAATGTCATAATGTAAGGTGTTTGTAAAGTGCATGGATGAGTGAGTCTGTGTGTGTGACAATGACTGAGTGGAAACTAAGTAAAACTAGAAAGGAACAAACAAAACAGGATCATACCTGGAGGAGCAGAGAGAGAAAACAGAGTGGTTAGAAGCAGCTTAAATAACCTGAGCCCAGGTGGCTCCAATCACTAACCACCTGCCTATAGGAGGAACCTCCCCTGCACTGCAGAGGTGGGGTCGTAAAAAAATTCATAATTAGAAACAACAAATAATATATCCAGCTACAAAAAAGCTGGAAATTTGAAAGTTAGACAGAAGTAGAAAGGGTCAGTGGCTATGAAGCTGATCCACCATCTTGTCTCTTCTCATTGGTTTAAACTGGCAGCCTTCAGAATGCTGCAGACCGGTGTGTTGGAAGTAGCTGCAGGATTTATCTTGTCTCGTCGCAAATCTTTGGTCTGGACTTGCTACCGCACACACAGTGAGTGATACAGAGTGAAATTGTAAGTTGTTGTTAATGACTTTTACTTGCTTAACTTTAGCTACATTTACTTGAGGTAAAGATAAGATTGTCCATTTATGGAGTTAAACTGTGGAACACCTTGGACTATGAACTGAAGTGCTGCAAAAGTGTTTGTAAATTTAAGAATTTGTATGTATGTGTTTAAGAACAAAATACAGGAATGTTATAAGAAAAATGATGACTAATATGCTTAAAGGAACACGCCGACTTATTGGGAATTTAGCTTATTCACCGTAACCCCCAGAGTAAGACAAGTCGATACATACCCTTCTCATCTCCGTGCGTGCTGTAACGCTGTCTGACGGCTCCAGCATTAGCTTAGCTTAGCACAGATCCTGCAGGTAACTGGATCCAACTAGCCTACTGCTCCAAATTGTGACAAAAGTGACAAAATAACGCCAACATGTTCCTATTTACATGTTGGGATTTATAGAGTCACAGCGTGTACAAAAAACAACGTAACATGAGACACAGCCATCTTCTAACAGTAAACAAACCGGGAACTATATTCTCAGACAGGCTTGCTGCGAGCATATCACTCCGCCCATGTACTATATTCTTCCGCCTGAGAATATAGTTCCCGGTTTGTTTACGGTTAGAAGACGTCTGTGTCTCATGTTACGTTGTTTTTTGTACACGCTGTGACTCTATAAATCACAACATGTAAATAGGAACATGTTGGCGTTATTTTGTCACTTATTCGGAGCAGTAGGATTGCTGGAACCATTCACCTGATGTTCTGTGCTGGCCTGATGCCGCTGGAGCCGTCAGACAGCGTTACAGCACACACGGAGATGAGAAGGGTATGTATCGACTTGTCTAACTCTGGGGGTTACGGTCAATAAGCTAAATTCCCTATAAGTCGGCGTGTTCCTTTAAAATGATGATAATTAAATGTAAATATAGGTAGTACTGATAATTTTTGGTGTTTGGGGTGAGGATTGGGGTTGATACACTCATGAAGCAGCTGTTTTTGTTTTTTTTTTGTTTTTTTTGATGTGCACAAATAAAGTGACAGGTACCATAAGATTTTCTCCTTCCTGTTCCTTTTTTTTCATTCATGCATGTTATGAATGAATAAAGATAAAAGGAATATTTTAGTTGGCTATAGAAAACAATAGTCTAGCTAGTGTAAACGAGTGAAATACAAGAAATAGCTTGCCTAGTAAGGTATCCGAAGCTCTCTATTCTTTACCATTAATATAGCCTGCTTTCTCTATAGTATTAAAACAATATCAGTCCCTAAATATCATAGTGTCACTGTTAATGCTATTGTACCAGTATAACCTTCAATTCATTGAACAAATGGATACTGGAAGATATTTTAGGGAGAGAGAGAGAGAGAGAGAGAGAGAGAGAGAGAGAGAGAGAGACCAAGGCATAGCCTAAACTAAATTATTTCATGATATTTGTTATACATGCTTGATTCTGACCAACTTAACTTTCTGCATTTCTTTGCTGTAATAAATTAAACAAGTATGTAGATGTTGCCTATATGTAGACTAGGCTATATATGAACATACAAACATACATACGTATACATACATATACATACGTATACATACATACTAAAACTTTTATTCATCTCGCCATCAGGTTATTAAATTATACTTTAAATCCTTGTCAACCATATTTCAACGAGCTAGTTCAGCGTATCATGCCTGACTGGACTAGTGTGTTTTTCTTTAGGAGTGGGAAGGGCAGACAGCATGTTGCCAGTTTCGTCATTTGGGCTTACATTATATTTCACACAATTTAAGCTTTTTAAAAAACAATTAAATAGGATTAATCCAACGAATCGTTCGGTTTGTAATGCGCACCTAACTGAAAGCCTCGTACCAAATGGTTAAATACGAATATGTGTATTGTTACACCCCTAGTAATTAAATAGTCTTATTTTGACCTGCAACTTATCTAATGAAGAGAGGGATTAGGTATGGTATTACGTTACCACATATTTACACAGGCAGATAGATGATGGTTAAGTCTTAGCCTAAAGAAGAACTCGGCAGGAGCACAGTGGCCTAAGTAACCCCCCATGCAGCTTTGATGTATCTAACAGGCATGAAAACGGGTCAGGGGTGAAAAAGGTGAGAAGGATATTACTTCATGCTCCCCCGGAAAATTTTCAATATTCCATATTTTAAAGCATCAATCTGATGCATTTTGAGATGTATTTTTTGCCAACCAACAGTGTAATATTTCAATATGCACTCATTAAAGTTAATTTGACTGGCAAAACAGTTAAAGTCGTTCTGACATTACACAATAATAAAAGTCATAATTTTTAAAGACTAAAACGTTTCGGATAAATTTTTACTTCTTCCAATCATATGTTAAATAAAGACTCAATGTGGATTTACATATTGCAATAATATCATAATCTTAGAATGAATCATTGTGAAAACTAAACTTTGGACAGGTCATCATCAAAAAAGCGAATTAGTACATTCATGATTTTGTCCATATGTTGATATTAGCTGCTTTATTTACATTTATTAAAAACGTCGCATTGTTTATCTTTTCATATAGCTAGACGTCTAAACTCTGGGACAAGGCCGTGATGTTTAAATACCTGCCATGCTGACTCCAAACAGACAGCTTTATCAAGGCAGTTTGGGCTTCAGATAGGTTTTATGAATCATGTTCCGCTATGTAGCGGTCGTTGCCGGTAACATACTCGTATGACAGAGAGCACGGACCGAAGCTTTGTGACTAGCATCTAATGACTAGCAAGCACTGTCTTAAAACATGCGCTGCAGAAGCGCCCGGCTCCCTCAGTTTGAGACACCGAGTGCTAAACGGCTTCCCGTCTCCACCCTTTTCCTCTTGTCCTCCATTCATGCCCAGCGCCGTTTATTTTAACTACTTTCTCAACTAAAGCTTTCTGTATCTACCAGGTATCTACTAGGGGTGCACCGATCCGATATTTGGATCGGTATCGGCCCCGATATTGACAAAATAGCTGGCTAGTTATTTATTTTTTTCACTCCGTCACAGCACTGGGACCCCTGTTAACTGCGTAAGGCTCTGGTCGCTACTGCACATTCAAGAACCGAGAAGAAAGTTAGCTAGAGGATGAAGAAAGACCGGAGATACACCAGAACAACGTGTGCTCAAGAGAGGAGCAGTCTGTTGTTCCCAAGTTTTTTGTTTCTAACAAATCGGACATAATTTAGCCACTGTTGTTGCCCGTTACTCGGCCGTGCTAACGTTAAAGACGTGTCACTTTAAGCATGCAGCGGAGCAACATTATGAACGCAATCCATCTCCGGTCCCGCTACAGACCGTTGAGAAAGACTGGTTCAGAGCAATGATTAAAACACTGGATCTAAGATGTCTTGCCTCGCTGAAATACGTCCGCCAACCTGCTAACATTATTCAAACAGCGAAGGAGGCTGACAGCGGAGCTCCGTTCACTCGCCCACTACAACAACACTACATCCTAACTTACCTGTGGCCAATGTAGCTTAAAACTATTTTGTTTTGAAAGGGAAACAATGTTAAAGTTGTTTGTATGTGTATTCATTCGGTTTTAGTTTATTTTACTACTTTGCACAATACAAATAGTTTAGCTTTTGTAACTGTTTCATGGATTCTCCTTCATATAAAGTTATTGTATAATGTCGTGGAGCCAAATCCTTTAGTAATAAAAGCTTTTAGTAAACATGATGACATTAACATGTTTTTGAGATATTCTATGTACTCCTGACAGTAGAATAAGCCATTATAAACCTATATAAAGATGGCCCATTATTATTTATTTAAATTTATTTTAAGAAGTTTGATTACATTATAGTTGTTTATTCAATAACAAATAAATAAGAATTCAATGCATTACATCTATGTTATTTTGTCTTAGTTAGGAAATTAATGTTTAGTTAGGAAGGTCTGGTGCCTTTACTCTCTTCCATATGGTGGAAGGAAGGTATAAGGTGGAAGATATACAGATTATTATTAATTCAGCGACGGTATTGGATATCGACAGATACACAAAGCCCTGGCATCGGTATCGGGACTGAAAAAGTCGGATCGGTGCATCCCTAGTATCTACATGCTCCAAGTTTAATAAACTTTGCCTCCATTTCTTTTAGCCACGTTACCACGGAGACCACACCGGCATCGCACTCTGACATTTCGGCAAAGACCCGCCCTACTTTGCATCCGATTGGCTAGAACTCGTTTCATTGGTTGGTGGAAGTTCGAGGATTGGTTAAATCCATAGACAGTATGGTTAATATAAATCCAGTACAGCAAAACAATGTGGACTTTTTAATTTATTTATTTTTCTAAAATTGTCATACGCCAGAAATCTGGCACCAGGCCCGAGTACTTACACCCCCCTTCCCTCATTAAACATTTTCTCATCGAATCTACACGATTCACATAGGTCACCTATTTTGGTTTAAAAACAGCGAATTTCGCCGAAAGGTGAGTGATTTTCATGTCTGATCTAAAAGCTAACTTTAGAGTTTGTAAGTAAGATTTTCCAAGGGAAAGTTTTGCATAGCCTCGGGGCTAAGCCCCCCCGTCTTTCAATCCTAGGGACGTCCCGGGCTAACAACAAAATCTACCAACACTCAAGAGCACTCTTACGCACATTTGAGTGATGACAGTTTGCTCCAAATAATTGGTTACTGCATTTTATTTAATTCTACAGTCGTTTACAATCTGAGGGCTAGATTTATCAAGCCCTCTGCGCCTGTTTCCAGGCGCTAATTGGTCGCAAAGACGGATGTAACCGATGAGGGCTATTTACAAACAGGGCGCACTTGGGTAAAATCGCAGATTATCTGCCACGTGAGCGAGAAGAGACAAGTTGCGCTTTCAATATGCGTTCGTGGGAGGGTCGCGGGGAAAGTGGGAGTTCCACCCAAAAAGGTGGGAGGATAAGCGCAAAGTGCACCTAATTATATATTCCGTGGTATTTACAAAGACTGTCAAGTAAGAGCGCGCCTCTATTCTGCGGGGGAAATTCTCCGCCTCTTAAAAGCAGGTCTAAACCAGCCGCAATCGAGTTTCCTCGTAGACCTTTATGCTGCTGGTGAAATGGCAGTAATTTGAGCAAGACAAAGAAATAGGCGAGGCTGAAAATATTTTTAGCATAAGAATCACACTTTGTAAGTGAACACAACATCATTTAGCATTACAGATCAAGCAGCCATGCAATATTAGAGTTACTGGAAGAAATCAAAGATTAAATTGAATCTCCCACTCAGCGTTCACATCCCATTCCAGCAGTTATTAAACTCCTTGCTACATTAGAAATTACAAATATTGGCATCAGGATCATTATTTATAAAAAGGAAACACGGCCGCTGCAATGATACAGTGAGAGAAAGCGAGGCAGAAGATCACGGACCGCCTGAATGTGTAAGCCGCCTAAAAATATACATTTACTGACCATTAAATTGCTCTGAACTGAAAGGATTAGGTTACTAATCAAAAATTAACAGTTGGAGCTAGGGCTGCACAATATATCGTAAATGTTGCGTTAACCTGAATCGGGTAAACATCGTGGTGCATTCAAAGTTATTTTAAATTACCCTGTTCTCATCTGTTTTTGTTGTTTAAGGCGAGACACGGCAGGCAAAAACATCGTGTTTTTTCACTGGTCAATTTTGAGATTTTTGGTGAATTGTGGTGAAAAAATGTCAAATACACATTTAGGTCTTTATATTACTACACTTTGTCTGCGTAGATTTCTCCTAAATTCAACAAAAGTTGGCGTTCTAAATCATCCCGCTGCTCTGCCATCGCTGTCTGCAATCGCTGTCTGCGATTGCTGTATGCACCCTGTCATCACATATACCGTTGGAAAGCTCTCTCTCTCCTCTACAATGCTGTTGGATCCAAATATGGTCATTTCCTTTTTATCAGCAACCAATCGTGAAAGTAAAAGGGGGGCTTTAACTCTAAATGCGCAATCTCATTGGCTGATGCCAATTTCTGACAACGAGCTTCGCTTAGAATCATTGCGCTCTGACATTTCCGCGGTAGTTCAGAATGTCGAAAGAAAAAGAGAAGACGAAAACAGTTATTAGCAAGAAGACACAGGGGATTACACACTAAGACAGCAGATGATGAAATACATTCACATAGTACGATGAGGTTTAGAAAACAGGAGTTTTTAGACATCGGAGGTAATCAGACTGACTCTCTCTCTCAGCAGTTTACAGATATTCATGGCCTACAATACATGACATATATTAAATACGTAGGTGTCACATATATACTATTCTAATATAATTACTATACAATACTAAACAAATCTGTTATTTTGGGATCCTAAAGTGGTTATGAGTCCCTCAGGTTGTGGCAGGCAGTAAGTTTTTTCTCACACTCAACGTTTTTTTCACTTCTGTAGCACCTACATACACCAAACTTTACAGTTGTATTCCTAACTATATTGTGAAGGTTTGTCCAGAGGGATTTGTTGATATGTCATTCTTGGCCTGATTTATGTGAAATTTAAGCCTAAAAATAGGGCGGAAATCATTTTTTTAAGGCTATTGGCAGTATTTTGTGATTTAGTGGGTAACAAAAGGAGATATTCATAATCCCCCCCTGGTTAAGTCTTTTCATTGAGTATATCAACAAAATGCACAAATAATTTTGAACCTAGTTTTCTTTCAATCGTCAAATTTGTCACGTCAAAATATATGCAAATCAGCACATATTTAATTATATATAGCCTGATTAGCATATTTAAACATAAAATTACAAAAAACTTGCAATACATATTTTTCTCCTATTCATCTGAGTAATCAACTGGTAAAGTTTCATGGTGATATCCGTTAGTTAAAAATGTTACCCTATTCACCTGTAGTGTCTCACCTTAACAGCAACTTACTGGTGAACTAAGTTATTGTTATGTTATTATTACATTTTTAATAAATCATTCCTCCTGTTTTTTCTGCTGTATTAATATTCATTAATATTGAGATTAGATTTCTGGGACTCTTCAGTCTGGAGTACGCTCTTTCCTTCACTCACCTTCACCTTCTTCCTCTTCCTCCCTCGCTCCTCTGAGTCTCCAGAGGCCTCACTGACAACTTTCCTCTTGCCCCCCTTCTCCTCCTCCTCCTCCTCCTCCTCGTGTTTCTGCATGTACTCGGTGATAAGGTCGGGGCAGTCCAGGTTGTCTTGTGGCTCCCATGTGTTATCCTCACTGGAAAGGTAAGTGCAGACAGAAGAAAATCTCCTCAGGCTTTGTTTTTAGGCAATACATTCTCACTCTAATTGCTAATTCGTATTATTCCTTTTTTCTATTGCCATTTTGTAAGGTTATTTGATGGTCTGCTCATACTTACTCTGACAACCCCTTCCATTCCAGCAGAAACTCTACTCTTCCCTTCACCACTCTGCAGTCTAAAACCTTCACCTCCTCCTTCACTGCTGCAGATGGTGCTGCAGGCTGCTCCTCCTCCTCCTCCTTCACTGCTGCTGCAGAAGGTGCTGCAGGCTGCTCCTCCTCCTCTTCCTCCTTCACTGCTGCAGGAGGTGCTGCAGGCTGCTCCTCCTCCTTCACTGCTGCTGCAGAAGGCTCCTCCTCCTCTTCCTCCTTCACTGCTGCAGCTGCTGCTCCTCCTCCTCACTTCCTCCTTCACTGCTGCAGCTGCAGGAGGTGCTGCAGGCTGCTCCTCCTCCTCCTCTTCCTCTTTCACTGCTGCAGGAGGTGCTGCAGGCTGCTCCTCCTCCTTCACTGCTGCTGCAGAAGGTGCTGCAGGCTGCTCCTCCTCCTCTTCCTCCTTCACTGCTGCAGCTGCAGGAGGTGCTGCAGGCTGCTCCTCCTCCTCTTCCTCCTTCACTGCTGCAGCTGCAGGAGGTGCTGCAGGCTGCTCCTCCTCCGCTTCCTCTTTCACTGCTGCAGCAAGTGCTGCAGGCTGCTTCTCCTCCTTCACTGCTGCTGCAGAAGGTGCTGCAGGCTGCTTCTCCTTCATTGCTGCAGCTGCAGGAGGTGCTGCAGGCTGCTCCTCCTCCTTCAATGCAGCTGCAGGAGGTGCTGCAGGCTGCTCCTCCTCCTTCACTGCTGCTGCAGGAGGTGCTGCAGGCTGCTCCTCCTCCTTTTCCTCCTTCACTGCTGCAGCTGCAGGAGGTGCTGCAGGTTGCTCCTCCTCCTCTTCCTCCTTCACTGCTGCAGGAGGTGCTGCAGGCTGCTCCTCCTCCCCGGCCGTCTTGTCCTTTCCTGCCCAGGTCGCCAGCTTGACGTCTGCTGAGGGCTCCTTTGGTAGACCCAAGGGGGAAACATGCAGAGATAATGATACAAGGGTTAGAAGAACTAATGGGAGGTGGGAGTGAATTATATGGCGCTTTTCCATTACATGGTACCTGCTCGACTCGCCTCGACTCTACTTTTTTGGTTTTCCATTACGAAAAAAGTACCTGGTACCTGCTAACAGGTACTTTTTAGTACCACCTCAGTCGAGGTTCCAAGCGAGCTGAGCCAATACCAAAAGGTGACGTGAAAGCAACAGAGGGGGGTGTCCTGAACAACCCCGCTATTTTTAAATAGTTCAGCCAGCTGTGTTTTTTTTTTGCTGCCTCCAGCTTAATTTGAAACTAAATGTGTCTTTTGGCAACAACAACACACGATAAACATCAGGCCACTTACATAGGCTATGGGGAAAGCTCTGCATGGAGCCTCCACAGAACTGTAAAACAAGCTCAAGTGGCCTGATGTTTATACTTGTCCGCTGGTGTGTGCGTCGAGTAGGGCTTTCAATGAATATTCTAAACTCGAATATATATTGGAATAGTTTTAAAAAAACGAATTTGTAGCAGAGGCTGTCTGGCTGTCTGCTTTACTAGCGCGCCTGAAATCCGTTACATACTGGACACAGCCCAGCTGGAGCATACAAATGTGACATCATGAGATCGCCGTGACTATTTATACCTGCGCTGGTGCTCGCGACAATAGCTGCAGTCTTCTCCTGAACAGCGGTGGCGCTAATGAGCAAAGGCTACCGACGCTGCCCTTTTTTACGGACTAGAAGAAGAAAAAAAAGGTAAACAACGGCAGAAGTGGCAGCAGCATTGCCGTCAATGCTTCGATTTGATTCACTGACCTACTTCGTCGGATCGAGCCTTTCATTCACCATAAAAGAACTCATCTTAACCCGGTAAGTTTACCAGAGAGACCTGCAGTCACTCAGAGTCCTGTTGTCGGCAAACTCAAAAAAAGAGCCGTGCGCGGCATCGGCTCGGCCGGATATTGCATAATTTTGATGTCACGATGTGGCGCGCCACCTTGGATGCATGCGCAACCAGATGTTCGAATAGTTTGCATATTCGTTGTTATTTTAGAGGGAATATTCGAACGTAATTTTTAAGAAATTTTGACAGCCCTAGCGTCGAGTCGGCATATAAGATGACAAGCAATACTGAGGCGGTACTTAAAATCTCATCCCATGTAATGGAAAAACGCCACTTTTTTACTATATTAAAATGATCTGTTTGAATAGAGATGAGGAAATGATGATGAGGTGACCAATCAATAGGACTTCAGAGTGTGAAGTATCTCCTGCATTAAAACTTAAATAACTACTAAAATGTAAGCCACAAAAGTCATTAAGTGGAGCTACAAGCTACATGCACAGTAGCCTCAATCAACGATCATTTACCAGAAAAATGCCAGATGTTCCTCGCCTTGCGGAACTCAGTATCATATCTTGGCCAAAATAAATGCCAAACTTTAGATTCTTGTTTGTCGTGACCCTCTGAAGGTCCCCCACGTGTTCTTCCCCTTCAAGGGCGAAAAATGAATCAGGCTGGAGGGCCGCGGGCCAAAACTAAACGGGCCTTTAAATTGAAATGTTTTGCATATTTGCATATCATAAATCATAAAGTTGAACACATATTAAGGAATAACAAAATACATATTCATAAGTAATACATAAACACTATTTATTAATACAAATCAATTTGATTAATCATTACAACAATTCAGGGCAGAACATGCCCCTCGACATACATTACAACGGTTTATCAGTTGGAATATCAGTGGGAGACATGAAGCCTGTCTTTGCTTTTCAAAAGTCCCTCAATATCAGGTTCCAGCCAACTTGTGAACCTGTAGTTCGTTAGCTTTGGTCCAAATCAGTTGGTGATAGTAAACTTGGAGCGATTTGCCCTCGGTCGGTTTGGTTTGGTTTCACACATGGAAGAATCCAAGTGTACCAAAATGCACCATTACAAATCACGCAAGAACGTCAACTCCTCTTATTGGTCGGATGTGTCTGGGGGCGGGAGCAAGAAAGTAAACAAAACGAAGGTCCTGTGTTCTGGGCTAGTTCATATTTCTTGCATCTCCATGGTCAAACCAGCACATTTCATTTAAATGATCAGACATTGTTTCGTGAGAGACGTTACTACGTCTGCTCTGGTCACCAAGACTTTGTTCTGCTCTGCCGGCGTCTGTCTCCAACTTTAGCGGCGGCTGGTTTGACCACGGAGATACGAGTGACGGACGGCAGCTTGACCGCAGTTTATTTCTGTGATACAAAACACTGCAAGCTGCTACAGTTTGCTGCTCTGCTGCATCGCAGATTGCTAAACACACCTGACTACAGGAGACATCAGTTCAGACTTGAGGAGTGTGTATAGTTGGTGCGGTTCGAGTACGAATCACGTTCTCACGACAAACGAACCGCTCCAGAGTTGGATTGAAAGCGTACCGAGACCACCTCTTCAAGCAGGTCTCGGTACGCTTGTTTAGTCCACTTTTGGTGCGCACCAGAGTTAGATTGCCGCAATCTCACCTGCCCAAACAAACCGCACCAGCAGGACAAACAAACTCTAGTGTGATTCAACCGAACTAAAGGCTGTCTGTGTGAAAACGCTCTGACAGCAGTTACTAGCTACTCCTCAGCCCTCTTCTTCACTCTTGTCATCATAAAGATCTGTGCTGACATAAGCTAAATAGCGCCCCTCTATTGCCCAATCTAAACCAATGTTTAACTGTGGCCAGATAGTGAACTGCAGCCAGTCTGTGAGTTAATAGAACGTTGAGACAGAATGAAATTCTGACCAGAGCGCGGGCCAAAAAAAAAAACTGTGTGCGGGCCAATGTTGGCCCACGGGCCCCAAATTGGGCAGCCCTGATCTAGGGACACTCCTCAGGCCAACCCTAGAGTGGGGTACTGAGGGGTAAAATGTTCACGTTAGTGTAAGTAGTAAATTTAGACGTGGGTCCCATATGCCACGCCCAAATTTACTACTTACTCTAACGTGAACATTTTCCTTGAATAAAGCTGAATCACATGATATAGGCCACGGCCATTTCCGCTCCAAAGTTTTTGCAATATCGTGCAATGCGCAAAACCAGCTTTTTCAAACTTGTCCTAGGCTGTGTGATTCAGGTGGACCTGACCAAAATTTACTAAAGGAATTTTGCTAAGTACGCGCATTTGATGACCAAACAAATTTTCCTAGCTAGCTACCACACACGTATCATATCATATCTCGACCAAATTAAATGTTAGGATGTAAAGAACTTGTTCAACATCCCACTACGACAGTGTTGGGAAGGATTCTTTCAAAACGTATTTCGTTACAGAATACAGAATACATGCCCACAAATCACACTCAATTTGAGTAACGTATTCTGAATACTTTGATTACTTCAGGATTACTTCCACACTGAATTGCGTTTTATAAGAATGCAGCTATCACATCCATCTTACTAAACAGGCCTATAATGGTGTGTTCTTTTTATTCCAACTAGCTGAATGTGTACCTGAACAAGCAGATTATTGTATTGGTAGTCCCGAACTGCATACTACAAAAATCTAACCGCACTCTTGCTACCACGAGCTAATTTTAGCTAACATTAGCTAGCATGTCAAACGGGGCTAGTCAGTCTTTAAACAGCTCTGGAGCTAGTAAATCAGCACGTAGGAGAATGTAAAGTCGCACGTCAATGTTAAAATAGCAAGGTGACCAGTAAAACTACAACAGATGACTACCCTTGGCTAATTAAAAAAATAGCTTACTTTAAGATGCTTCTTCAGGTTGGAAGTGGAGTGATTTGGAGCTGAAAGGAGGTTGGTTGCTGGCAAGCAGAGGCTGCACGGCCGAGTTAGCTGTATTTCATTCTCCCTGTTCGTTCTTTAATGTGAAATGCTGTTTGAATTTCCAAGATAGAAACGTATTGCTGCCCTGGCTCTGTCGTGCCGGTTCCGACTCCATTGTGACTGATCACGCAAATAGCTATTTTTTTCGATTTCATATCGGGGCTTCTGGAAAATGCATAGAGTTGCCTTAATTTATTCAGAGTGAATAAACTCATGAAACAGAAGTATCGTCATGTAATCCATTGATTTCAACAATGTAACTGTATTCTAAATACCAACTATTTAAATTGTAACTGTAACGGAATACAGTTACTCATAATTTGTATTCTGAATACGTAACGCCGTTACATGTATTCCGTTACTCCCCAACACTGTGCTACGATGCTCTGTATCAAATTTGGTGAAGATCGGCCTTTAGGGGGTGTTATAAGCAACAATTATTTGTTTTGGCTAATAATGCATTTAAATGGGAAAATTGCAATTGCAATATCTCTGCCACAGTAAAACGCACTCAACACAAATCTTGTGATGCTTATTCAGCATGCCGCTCTGAGGCTCTGTACTAAATTTGGCAAAGATTGGCCATTAGGGGGCGCTATAATCAACGTAGACAAGTTTTGGCCCTTTTACTCAATGTTAATGACATATTTACAATGGGAATGTACCACAGACCTTGCAGCTCACACTTCTCAATATTTACTGAGGTTTGCCTCTTATGTTACGTTTTGGTTTTCGCTTTTGCGTGCTCCTCTGGTTTTTTACAATAAACAAACTTTTTAAGCCACCTGTTTCCACAACCTTCACAGTGGACAAATGCAACTCTTTTCCAATCCAAAATCAGCACCATTCATAGGCGCCGATGAAAATACTGAGCACCCACGTGTGCCATACTGCCAGTAGGCTACATTAATTTACAATTATACACTGCAGTTGCTGCTAAGTGGAGAGTCTGTCATAGTGTGGTTGTCGGTTACGTGTCAGTGAACTTTTCATCTCAAAAAGTTCAACTCCAATCCTATCCGTATATCATTGTTAAAAGGTAGTCTGTATATGCATGATGGTGAACATGTTGATCGCTACGTTTGCAACGGCGACGTACCGCAGACGTGGCGGCTCGCGCCTCTCGATATTTACCGACGTTTGCCTCCAACGTAAAAAAAAATGGCGGCCAGCGGAATGCTAACAGGAGGTAATAGGCTCGTTCGAGATGAGCCAGATCTGCGCAGAATCGATCACCTGCGATCGCCGCCCAATGCATGCTGGTTAGATTCTTGTCCGACTTGATCCCGACTTGCTCTGACGTCATGCACACGTGGGCATCTCACGAGACCAAGGCGGCAGCAGTTCTGAGACGCAGGTAGCGCAGTTGCTTTTCACCAACTGCAAGAGCCAGGCGGACGCAGGTGGACCCACTGCATGCTGGGAAACGCCGGCCTCTCAGCTGATTGGTTCAGAATTGACTCAACATGATGACGTTTTATATAAACTTTTTATTGATTTTGAATCGGAGGGATTTTAACTGCTATTTGTCTGATTTTAAAGGCTTATTATGTACAGAACACCTGTTGTGTGGCTGATAGTTATGTTTAGAAGTCAGAGAGACTATATGTGTTCAGGTTATGGATCATCTACAATCTGTTGGTAATTAAAATCAGCAACAGATCGCATGTAGAGAATTTTGACAGCTACTCTGTCATAATAAAATCAACTGGAGATTGTGTAGGAGCTGATATATGTTGTCTGATAACATTTTATTAAATCGGAATTGAACCACAGTGTTTGTGTCACTTCCTGTTTATCCTGAATGCTGCTGGAATCAGCTGGAAAACTGTCCGACTTGAGAGCGGACTTTTGTCACCGCCCCCGGCTGCTGCCGCCTGCTCTCGTCTACTTTACAGGCGAGGCGCAGTTCATCTCGAACGAGCCTAATACCTTTGTAGCAACAAAATGGCGCCATAGATGGCTCGAGTTCTGAAGCGAAGCTTACCCCCTTGGTGATAGCCTACACAGCGACGAACGCCGCGATATGAAATCCGCACTCACGCCCAGATGAGACAAGAATCTAACGTTAGCCACGCTGCTGTGACGGTCCCTCTGACTCCCGCTGCAGGAGACTGTGTGTAGTCCTCCGACACGCTGTAGTAACGTTACTGATTTAAAACTGTTTACCAGGTTAGTGGGGGTGCATACCGCTCAAAACCAACATGAAAAACGTAGCTGGTGTTCACTCAGCGTTTTGTTTTGTTGTTAAGCTGTGTGTAAAATGAGCGGTGTCAGTAAATCCCCTTATGGTACCGTCTATTTTCTGGATGGTTTCAAGCTAACGGTCGGTAGCTTACATTAGCAGATAAGCTAAGCCCGTACTCTGACGTCCAACAATGGACACTCTGCTCCAACTCCTCTTTAACACAACTAAAGACATTTAATGATAGAGCCAACACTGTCAGCTGCTCCCATTGTTCACCTTCCTCTACAGAGGAGCAACTAAGGGAGCAGACTGTTGCTCAGCAACGGACGTTCTGTTTGAATCTTAACAACAGCAGAATGGGAAGCTAACGCATGCGCAGCCTTGGCTTCAAGTCGCTTTGATAGCCGTGTAAAAGAACAGTTATTAAAGTGTTCACCAGTGTGTGTGTGTGTGTGTGCAGGTTTACCTGGAGCTTCTTAAAACTGTTCTTATACTGTCTATGTTTAAAACTCACTAATAAACAAGTCCCGCCGCCAGCCCGAGATCACAGTGAAGCAACGAGACTTCCGGTTTCCTCCAAGTCAGGGTTCTTCTTCTTCTCCTTTTGTTTTGTGGCAGATAACTACTTTTGTATTATACTGCCACCAACTGTACAGGAGTGTGTAATACCATGAACTTCATAGAGTCTATGCTTGAATTAATTCAAAACAAACAAACAAACAATTAATAAATAAAATAACACAACCAAAAAAAATGAATGAATAAAAATAAAAACTTGTACTTTACTTGTGTACTTACTATGTACAGCACTGAAATAATTTGTAAGTATAAAGATTATATCTCCAACCTGGCCTGGGAACGCCTCGGGAACCCCCAGTCGGAGCTGGTTAATGTGGCTCGGGAAAGGGAAGTTTGGGGTCCCCTGCTGGAGCTGCTCCCCCCGCAACCCGTCACCGGATAAGTGGACGAAGATGGATGGAGCAATTTCATGATTAATAAACAAACTTAATTTATAGTCAATAGAAAAAGAAAAAATATATATCAACTGTTCCAACAACAATCACCACTCTGGTTTGGTTGAAATGAACTCTTAATTCACCCATTTACATGTGGAAATATGCTGTCTCTATACACACTAAAAGTCCTGATTATTTACATGGAGTCTGGTGGAGATATGCTGGCTCTATACACGCTAAAAGTCCTGATTATTTACATGGAGTCTGGTGGAGATATGCTGGCTCTATACACACTAAAAGTCCTGATTATTTACATGGAGTCTGGTGGAGATATGCTGGCTCTATACACGCTAAAAGTCCTGATTATTTACATGGAGTCTGGTGGAGATATGCTGGCTCTATACACGCTAAAAGTCCTGTTTATTTACATGGAGTCTGGTGGAGATATGCTGGCTCTATACACACTAAAAGTCCTAATTATTTACATGGAGTCTGGTGGAGTTTGGTGATGGTGATTTCGGGGCTGTTTCATGTTAAACTAAAAGGATCTTACTCTTTATCTAAAAGCTCTATCTCTGTAGGGATCCTTTCCATAATGTTGTCAGACACTTAGAATAATAATCTGAGTCTGTCAGTGGCAACAACAGAACTTTTAGAGGATGGAAACTTTACCTTTTAATTAGGAGTTTAAACACAGACACAACAGGAAGAATAAATCCATCAAATCAAGTCACAAATAATCAGCATGTGGCCTTGTTTTATTTCATTCATTTTGCATTTAGTTGTTCCACATTCCCAGACATTTAAACCAATTCAATCATTGAGGTTATTCTACAAGTCAGATGAATAAATCAGCTGTTTACTATCTGACCTGGTCTGTTTCCTGCTGCTCCATCATTCTTTAGTGTCCTCTGGAAACAGTTTGCTTTCTATTTTCTAACTTTGTATGACATCATCAGTGTCTTTGCTTTCAGTCTGAACACACCTCAACAGATTTAAAACCACATTCAGTCACAGAAAATACAAACAGGGAAGATAAAAGGTCAGAAGAAGATTATTAAATTAAAGGTTCACACTTCTCCCTCTCTCTCTCTGTATCTGCTGTGTGTTTCCTGTGTCTCTCTCTCTCTCTCTAACAACATAATGAACAGATGATAAACAGGGTGTTGTGAATATTTCACATTAAATTCTATGATGAAAACTCTGAAGAAAGTCGTTTTTACACATTTATTCGTGTCATAAATTGTAAAACTGTCTTCCTCCCAAAATATGTATCTGTGTGTTAAATATCATTTTTGGATAATGCTCTTATCAATACATTACGGTAATAGTGTTGGTTGTTATATTTGAGGTATTACAGTTTATCATACTGCATGTATACCATGTATGCCAGTTCACTTGTGTGTAATGATGGAGACGGATGAACAGAGCCATGAACATGTATGGAATAAATAACGATATAAAACAGACGCTCCGTTTATACTTTCACGTCAAGTTCAAGTCAGTTAACTTAACACAACCCCCATCTGTTGCACCCTGCATACACATTTTATACTTTTAATCCTCAATTCAAACTACAAAGTACAATTAAATTAGATGTTATAATAATGTTAATCCTTAGAGTTTTTGGGACAAAGAGTCTATGTACATGAAGGATTAACTCAAAACTATCATATCTGCAGAGGGTCAGTTACTGGCTTGTAAAAGAACTAAAATCCAAACTTTAAGAGTCTGACTGGCCAACAGGAATAAAAGAGGGGAAAAGCAATAAGATGAGACAGCCATTAGGCAGAAAGGTTTGAACCCTAGTGCTACCAAAGCAGAAGGTAATAGCAGAACCATTAAAAGGTGAAGGAAGTAAGGTCAATATTGGGATGGCATTTATTGTTGAGGAGTCATTCTGCAGCAATGGAAACAAGTCAGACATTTAGAAACTTTGGTTTTTGTCATCACACAAGGCTAATAGATTATGAATTATTGATATAATCAAGTGTAGCAGACATTAACATGTGTCCTTGTTTTTAGACAGCTGTGATGCTCCACCAGATGTTCCAGCTGCAGTCAGTTAGCTGCACATGTCCAAACTGTGCAGCTTGATGCAGAATCAACAGTAGCAGTTGACAGGCTGTTGTTCTACCTCACATTCCTCCTGTTTAACTACTGTTGAACGAGAGTATGTGAAAATCCAAAAAACAAAACAATTAAAACTTATTTTCTTGCTTTTTGAAATGTATTTGTATTAATCCAAAAGACAGCTAAAACTATACTTCTGCTTTTGAAATGTATCAGCTCAAGAACAGTGGAGACTGTGCTTCCGCTTTTGACATGAGTTAACCCAAAAACAGCTAAAATATATTTCTGCTCTTGAGACTATAATACTGCCTTTGATTTTGGTTTATGAGTGTTAATGTGCATTTAGAAATATAATCATGCTAAGTTTTTGTGTTACTGATATTACTATAAACATGCTTAGAGTTTTAGTGTGAGTTGCGGTGTGAAGCTGCCTATTTGACTCTGCAGTCGGAAAGAGGAAGTGTCTGCAAGAGGCTTCAGATGCATAAGTTGCTTTGCGTAACTGTCTGTCTGAACCTGCACAGCTGGAAAGAGGAAGTGCTGTTGGGGCCCTGTGTACAGGGGAGGGCTCTGGGTGCACATAAGAGGTGAAAAGGTTACTGCTCTGACCTATTGATCAATGCAGTCGAACTGAGCCGTTAGATTCTATGTTAGATAGCAACATACATATTTATAAAGGAAATATCGTCATATGAGATGGTTTTTACGTATATCCAACCTGATGCTTGCTTTAACACTGTATTACCATGTAAGGTGAAACAAATGTGATAAAACACACCTCGCTGTGTTGAACCCCAAGAAATGTACATATAAAAATGGGTGCTTTGCCGAAAAGCGCTCTCTCTTCCTTGGGTTCGTTTTCTGCTCTTTTGACCAAAACCCTACGAGTAGGGACCTCCTGTGTCTTAGAGCATTTTGGAGTGATTGAACTCTGTTCATTTTTTCATTTATTTTATTTGCTTTTTAACTCTTTGCTTTTAAAAAAAATAAAATAAAAACCACCTGTGTTCGTCTTGAGCAAGGTGACCCAAAAAACCTTGTGAGTCTTTTTTTGCTCTTTTAGAAGACTTTCTTTCCTTTTTTCTTCTTTTTTGCCACTCGCCTGCGTGAGCGGGGAACCCCCCAAAGGAGAAGTGGGGGCCTCCTCTTTAACCGTGCGGTTTGCAGCAACCCCGGGGACCGAACTGACCAGCAGACCTTTGATTCTCCAGCTGAGAGGAAACCTCTGTGACCACGGCAGAGGCAGCTGTCCGAGTGAGAGTAATCAATTGTAATTGTTTGGTTATAAAGATCTTCTGTGTGCTGTGTATTTCACATACAGGGGACATCTAGGTTGTCAATCAAAAGCCTCGTCTCGTCATCGGGTTTCCACTGTAGCGAGAACCCGCCAGTGCGGGGGTGTGTGTGTCTCTTTAAAAATGATCTAGGAACCATAGGGAAGTATCTCAATTAATCCATCTGAACCTATTAATAGTTATAATACAATATTTATTATATTTGAACCTCTAATATTTTAATACCTACAGTATTAAATATAGGGAAGTATCCGAAACAACTCCTCTAATATAGACTTAACCATCCGCCCCGCTGACAGTATCTGTAACGGCTGGACGGCAAAAGAGGGCTTAGAGGGCGAGGGTTATCGGGGGGAAGAAGGGGGGTTGGCTTTAAAAGAAAAAGCGATACTATGCCTCGATAACTGTCACATCGTTCCACACTACACTGGGCAAGTTGACAGCATTTTGGAGCATTATTATGACCATATCTGTGTCTACAACAGTTAGTTGTGATGCTCAGATTGATTTTACATTCACTTGGCTTCGGTACTGTCCAAAACTGCTGGAGTCTGTGATGAAGACTGAAGCTAAAAGTTCAGATATAATATTCACAAAGTCAACATTAATTAAAGTGGTTGGACTCCCAGGCCTTCATTTATGAAACGTGCGTACGACCTAAAACAACGACGGGCGTACGTCGATTCTTACGCAAAGCTCGGCATTTATCAATGTGAACGTGAGCGTAGGCTGCGATCAAATCTCACTTCTGGTCTGAACTCGTGTACGCAAGTTTTCGAGTCATTGTGGACTTGCGGTGCAGCATATAATCAGTTTAACAGGAGAAGGAGAAGTCATCAGTTGATCACTTATCAGCAATAGCAGATCTTGCTCTTTTAGAAGACCTCTATGCGCCGGTCTGCAACATTGTTTTAGCCTGGGAGGTTCTGTACAACACCGCACAGGAAAACATGGTGCCATAAATGTAGCGATGGAGCCAGATGACCCGATGCCCAGAGAGCAGTGTCCAGAACAGCCCCAACTGGGGGTTTGGCAATGATATTCAATACAGGAAACATGACGATGCACAACATTTTTATTTATTCTTCAGGTTTTTTTTTCTCTTTCAAGTGAATGATTTATTTCTGCCATTGACCAAGTTATTTTGGCTTGTTTTTCCAGCCCCTCTGCTGTCAGGAGACAGGGTCCAGCACGGGGGGGGGCGGAGGACACGCGCTCTCCCTCAGCTGTTGCCTCGTTCCGACTCATGAAAAAAAAACAGGAGTGAAATAAAAGACACTGTCTTTCTACAGCCTTTAATACCAGTTTTCAGTCTGCCAAATAGTACACACGTTAGTGCAAATAAACTTAAGATATCAGGGTTTTAATCTCCACCTCTGAAAAGTGCCGCTTCTCAGCCGGATTTCGTCTCGCCATGTCGTAAATTGTAGGGGCGAGGCCTCAAAACCCAGAATATATTGGGGCGTGATATTTAAATGACGATGGTTTCCAGCCGCCGCATTTATCAATGTACGACCATTCTTACGCTCTGATTGGTGTGATACGAACGTTTCATGAATCCCACGTGAAGCCTGTCGTAAGATGATTTCTGCGCTCATATCTGCGCTGGTTTCTACGTTGAAGATTATATATAATATTTATTAAAAAAAAAAAAAAAAAAAACTTAGCTGTCTGACATTTCCCTCTGGAAACAGCCGGTTTCACCCAGAGTGGCGAGGACCTGAATTTGGACCGCGATATGGCACGGTTCCGGCGCGTTGCCCTCTCTACTGGACCCTATTCAGTACATAGATCCAAGAGTGCAGCTACATTACTATTACAGCTACATTAGGGAATCTAAATCGGCATATGAGCCAGTCATCGTCATGGTCCCTGAAGTCTCTTTTTCTCCTGATTCTTCCATTCCAGTCCTCCTGCAGGGCCAGCAGGGCCATCATGCAGCATTACGCACGGGTCACCGCAGTATTTACATGTTTAGCCTAAAACAATTTGTGATTGTTAACACCATGCTAAAATCACAGCAACAACTAGCGGTATCCCCCACCCCGAGATACAATTTGAAGACGAAAGAAAGTGTAATAGGCAAACACACTTTTCTTCATGCAGGTTTTGTCACAAACAGTATTAAAGTCCGGACTGATTACGAGGACATTAAGTGTAACGATTGCGCGAGAGCTTAACGGCTGTATTTCCAGACTTTGACATTTGATGATATATGCACAGCATTAAAGACAGATATTTAGTTATTTGTTAGTAGTTATTTTATTTAGTTATTGGACAATGTGACGGCGAGACAGCGCTGATTAAATATTAAGAATGAGTTTTGATTTAAGATTTGAGTTGGAGGGGTTTATGAAACAATTATCACTCAGAACAATATTCACTCAATTATCACTCAGTACAATATTCATGATATGGTGTGAAGAAATGTGCGTGAGGCATTAATACTTAAACATATTAAGAGTAGACTAATCGTTATTCCCACATGTACTTTCTGCAGTCTGACTTCAGTTCACCACCTCACCATCTGCGTTGCCAGTTCCTATTTTGTCTCCAAAATGTGCGTACGCATGGGTCAGAGTTTGGGTGGAGGACCGCACATTCTCCCGTCAAGTTTGTTTTTTATAAATCACAACCTTTGCGTGGGAAGTGGCGTACGCACATTTTCAGCCCCGTTTTGTGCGTACGCCACGTTTAGAAATGAGACCCCAGGTGATTAATTAAGAACAACAAATACTTATTTTTTTGCAGCATTAGTTTAATAGTGCTAACAGTTGAACCCTGAACTCAGAATATTTTATTACAGGAAAACTAACTAATTTTGAGTCGAATAAATCCCTTCAAAGGGAGGGAGTGTAACGTGTAGTCCTAGCCAGGATAACATACATCCTGTTCAGAAGATAAAGTTACTGCTGGTCAGCCTTCAATGTGGAGAGAAGCAGTGCTCAAAGGGGGCCAGTACTCACCGGTACTTCTACATTTTACTTTTAAGCGTACCTGCAGTTTTTCTTGCGTACTGCTGCTTCTCGCATGTAGCCAGTCCTCTACCACTGACAGAGAAAGAGTGTGTGTCAGAGAGATGACCCTAACGTTACATAAACTACATTACCCAGAGGGCACTACGTGTTTACCTCAGATCTTGACGAATCACGTAAAGGCAAGCAGTCAGCCCACCCTATCAGAAGTTAGCTTCTCCACGGACACTAGTTCGAAAAAGCTGTCAGCCTGACCGTAAAAAAGGTATTTTTGAAAAAGCAAAATTTTTAATTGCCAAATTCCAAGTAGATTTTTGGTGGCCCAAATGTTAATATTTTTCACCCCCTTCCCCTTCTTGCCTCTGGCTCTTTGCACTGTATATGCAAAAGAGCTGTTCACTGACCAGAGGATAAATGTGACGATACTAAGCTTACAGCAGGGCTACTCAACTACACTGTTCTGGGGGACACGCTTTCAGAAGCCTAATACACAGTGAGGAGAAACAATAAAGAATGCAGACGTCACCGGCATGATGACGTCATGCACGTGCATATTAAGTGGCCATGCTGTTGGAGGAGCCGGTTTGTCTCCGGCAGCAGCTACATTTCCAAAGAAACTAATAAACAGTTAGACTACAAACCAACAGCTTTCATTTTAGCTTGTTGGTAAAACATGGCTATTAGAAGAGTAGTATGCTGTAGGCTAGTTGTGTAAAACATGGCTATTAGAAGAGTAGTATGCTGTAGGCTAGTTGTGTAAAACATGGCTATTAGCAGAGTAGCATGCTGTAGGCTAGTTGTGTAAAACATGGCTATTAGCAGAGTAGCACGCTGTAGGCTAGTTGTGTAAAACATGGCTATTAGCAGAGTAGTATGCTGTAGGCTAGTTGTGTAAAACATGGCTATTAGCAGAGTAGTATGCTGTAGGCTAGTTGTGTAAAACATGGCTATTAGCAGAGTAGCACGCTGTAGGCTAGTTGTGTAAAACATGGCTATTAGCAGAGTAGTATGCTGTAGGCTAGTTGTGTAAAACATGGCTATTAGCAGAGTAGCATGCTGTAGGCTAGTAGTGTAAAACAGCACGGTGGACGAGAGCAGCAGACGTTAGCTAGCTACCTTGTGTCGGGTTAGCCACTTCTTTAAGTTAAATTTAAAAGAAACATAAGTTTTAAAATTCCTAATGTGAGTAGGAATGAGGTTCCATTCACGAGCAGCCCTGACTGCAAAAGCTGTTTGGCCGAATACACTTTTCCTCAGGAGAAGAATGCATTCACCTCTTGCTGCACTCCTTGTGGGTCTGTAAGCATTTCGTACTGCGTTTACAAACTGGCTCAATACACGAGGAGCCAGTCCATGTAGAATTTTGTACATAAGACAAAGATCTGTATATCTAATCAAATTTTCGAAACTTAAAAAGGTTGTATTTTTTTTAAAACATGACAATGATGATAGTATATGGGTTTCCTATCAAGTACTTTAAGAGTTTTTTTTTTATATAAAGAGAGTAGTGGTTTGAGAGAAGTGTTGCTTGCTTGTGACCAGGTTGTCAAACAGTACGTGATATGGGATAAAATTGAATGCGTAAACATCATTGCAGCCCTTGTCGACACACAGCTGCAGATATGTCTAAAGTTTGCCAGGTTGAACTTAATGCGATTACAAACCTTCGTAATATGCGATTTAAATATTAAAATTGTTATCAAGGTATTTAAAATCTGAGACTATTTGAAGTCTCTCCCCTGATACGACTACATCCGGTTGTGCACAGCAACTTTTAGATTTACTAAAAAAAACATACAAACGGATGTATTCAGTTGAAGGCAGTTATGATTTAGCCATTCTGTTATCTTTTGCATTGAGTTTGTTAGCAGATCAGCAGCTTTAGCTGCACGGTCAGCATGTACAAAAATTACTGTGTCATCTACACTGGTACACTGGATGTTTTCTACAAAGATGATGTAGTAACATGTTTGCAGCTTAAAATGATCCCAAACTTTGTCGTTTTCTTTCGCCTGTCTCTTCTCTTAGACCCTCACTATTTTCGTCATCATTCATTTGTAATCTGGGCCGTCAGTTTTGTGCATAGACGGTATATAAATTGTGTTGTGTCCACACCAGCGTCAACCTGTTGTGAGCGCTATTCATAATTAGTGTTGACGAACTGACCGAAGAGCCGGTTAATTAACCCGACTCGTGTCACTGAGCCGGGAGAATCGAGTGCCATACGTCAATGAACCGACTCACTCCTGTTTTTTTCTTTTACTTCATTTGTGCAGTTGGCATTATATATATATATATATATATATATATATATATATGTCAATGGTTGGCCGTTGTGTAGCTGGTATTCTTCTGCTACTGTGTGTGTTGTAATCTAGCTCATTAGCGCCTCTGCTGGACTGGAGTGGTGGTGATAGAATCAATCAGGAAATGAGCAACTAATGCCTAGACCCTATGCCGAACGAGACCGAATGTAACCGTGCAACCTGCCGGCCCGCTCGACTCTAATGTAATCAAGCGGTGTCTTGGTTCTCGGCAAGTTTGAGTTATTAACCGAGCCTTGTTTCTGGTGCATCTTAGAGGATTGTGTTCATGGCAATTCACACATTATCGATGGGGAAGTACAGTACATCACATACAAATACACGTCATGTTATCTTGGTAGTTATGTTAAGTTAAATGTTAGAGAAGTGAATGTTGCTACGTGGTAGCTAGGCTAGGCTACCGAACGAGACCGTAAGGACCGTAACCGAGGGTACTGCATGAGTCTATATTCAAACGGGTGTCTAGGTTCTCAGCAAGTTTGAGTTATCAACCGATAGCAGAAGCCTTTATTTCTCGTGCATCTTAGATGATTGTGTACATACAAATTAATAGATTACATTATCGATGGATATCACATACAAATGCACGTCATGTTATCTTAGTAGTTATGTTAAGTTAAATGTTTGTTACGTGATAGGTAGGCTGTCACCAGGAGACTGTGCACCAGACTACTGAACAAGACCGTAACCGTGCCTAATGCATGAGTCTAATGCATGAGTCATGTAATCAAACGGGTGTCTAGGTTCTCTGCAAGTTTGAGTTATCAACCGATAGCAGAAGGCTTTATGTCTCGTGCATTTTAGAATTGTGTTCATGGAAATTCATATGCTACATTACCAAGGGGAAAGTATTAGGCCTATATCACATACAAATACACGTAATGTTATCTTGATAGATTGGTAAAGTTATCAGCCCCCCCCGCCGCCGAGGGCACCCGAACCGGTGACCGAATCTCGTAAAAGAGTCGGTTGTCCCATCACTAGTAATAATCCTCCATGCGGAAACACAGTGAGCCGTACAACCTTAATTACATTGATTTAGCTTTGAGGCAAAGAATTTTGTTTCAAGGATTTTTTGTAATCGAATTATTCAAGTTATTCGAGGAATCATTTGTCAAGAGTAGGTGTCAGCACAATAGATTACAATGAATTGAATGTAACTTCCTCACTAAATGCATCCCCACACTGCCAACTAATCCTTTGCCTCTGGTTCCATTTCTGAAAACCTGTGCCTCACAAAGGCCCCAAAAGAGCTGATGAGGCAGTGTGAGTGAGCTGGTGTCTTTTAAGGTGACTACTCTGAGAAAACATTTTCCCACATTGTTCACACCAGTACGGCTTCTCTCCAGTGTGAACGCGCTGGTGTTTTTTAAGGTCACTATTATCAGTAAAAGTCTTACCACATTGTTCACACCAGTATGGCTTCTCTCCAGTGTGAATGTGTTGATGTCTTTTGAGGGCACCAATAACAGAAAAAGTTCCCCCACATTGTTTACACCAGTATGGCTTCTCTCTAGTGTGAACACGCTGGTGAGATTTGAGGGTACCGCTCTGAGAAAATGTTTTACCACACAGATGACAGCTGTAAGGCTTCTCTCCAGTGTGAATGCGTTGATGTGATTCTAGGTTACCTCTCTGAGAAAAGGTTTTACCACATAGATCACAGCTGTAAGGCTTCTCTCCAGTGTGAATGCGTTGATGTATTATTAGGTCACTCGGTCGCTTGAAAGCTGCCCCACATTGATCACAGCTGTGTAGATTGTCTCCAGTGTGAACTCTCGGATGAATCTTTAAATAACCAGATGTTGTGAAGGATTTGTCACAGTGATGTTTGGGTCCTTCTCCTCCTCTCCGTTTCTTAAAGCAACAGACAAACAAACAAAGAGAGAGAGAGAGAGAGAGAGAGAGAGAGAGAGAGAGAGAGAGAGAGTTAGTGAACAACCTTCTTTAAACCCTGGACTTATTCTCACTCACAATTTTCACTCATCATAAAATGAAGAAAGAAAATATGTGCCGGTTGCAGACATGTTATAATGGAAGCAATAAGTTCAGAATATTCTAAAATCCAAGCAACTTTCCACCTTCAAATTATTGGCAATTTAAAAAGTAAAACATTTGAACACTCTTCAGTTTTACTTTCAGTTAGAAATTCCATGGTAACTTTAAAGTAACACAAACCTTTCATACATTCTGGGTATTTTTCATCCTTTAAATCCCAATACAACCTTCTGAAATACATACATTAATCAAAAGTGCGTAGCACATAGAAGTAGCTGCCATTACAAAGAATAGATATACATAAAAATACAAATAACAGCTAAAAACATACACATAGGCTACATACACAAAAAAAAGCAGAACACCAGGTTATTGCACACTTCTCAGGCCTATTAGAAATCGTACAATCTATTTAAAAATTTTGATGGAGACTGGTACGAATGAGTATTTAAAACGGTTCAATTTAGTTTTCGGGATTCTATACCTTCTGCCAAGAGCTCGTATTGCGTTTGAAGGATGTGGGACGGGATGTGGGACGGGTCCAACAAGACTCTCCGCGCCTGCCTAAGTACAGACTACTCATAGATGGACTGAAGGGAGAGCTTATCAGTCCTCCCCATCACCTTCATAGCAGTCTGTATCAGGCGCTGCAACTTTGATTTGGACTGTGTGGAGAGATTGCCGAACCACGCCGTCATCACATACCTGATAACACTCTCTATCACTGCCTGATAAAATAAAAACATGATGTTCTGGCTGACAGCAAACACTGCATAGAAAATACAGTCTTTGCTGTAAACGGGAACATACATAATCTACGTGGTCACTCCAGCTTAAAAGGTTACCCAGGTGGATGCCCAGATACCTATAAGAAATGACCTGTTTGATATCCTCCATATGAATGGACAAAGGGCTATGATCCCCCACCGACCAAGGGTCAAACACCATCTCCTAAGTTTATGGTGAGATGGTTCTTGTCACACCACAGAACAAATTTATTGACCTCTGTGAAGTACAGTGATGGATCGGAGTTCTGATGACAATTAGTGCAGTCATTAGTATAAAGGGTGAAAAGGACCGGTGAACTTACGCAACCCTGAGGTGCACCCGTACTGATGCATTTTGATTCAGAAAACGAGTCATTAATCCTAACATTTTGGGTTCTGTTAAAAAAAGAATAAAACGATTTAATAATAGAAGGATTAACATTCATCTGAGTCTTCTGCAAGAGCAGAAGAGGCCGTAATGTATTAAAAGCAGAACTGAAATCAATGAACAGAAGGCGTGCATAGGCTTTGGGATCCTCCAAGTGCTTAAGAGTTAGGTGGGTGATGCTATTAATTGCATAATCTGTACTCCTCCACTGCCTATAAGCAAACTAGAGTGGATCTAGTTCAGTGTTGACTTCAGATTTCAGTATAGATACCATGTATTTTTTGAAACATTTCATAACAACAGAGGTTAAAGCCACAGGTCTATAATCATTGTTTTCTGTAGGACAGGCTTTCTTTGGAATAAGAATAATGGTAGATTTTTTCCAGAGAGCAGGAACCAGATGGGAATCTACAGACCTCTGAAACACAGGACACCATGCAGGGGTTAGCTCTGCAGCACAGGTCTTGAGGAGAAAAGCAGAGATGCCATCCGGGGCTGCAGATTTCTTTTTACATACATGGCTGAAAAGTGACTGAATTTTGAAGGGATCAACTACTAACCTAGAACAGAGGTCAGTTGTAAATGACTGTAGTACATTATTACATTCCACAGAGTAGTCCTGTGTATCAAACCTCAAAAAGAAATCATTAAATTACTTTTCTGCTTTACTCTGCTCATCATATGTTATGAAGCCCTTTCTATGTGTTGTCATATTTGTAACAGATTTCATGGTGACCCAAAGTTTTTTTAGAGTTCGTAGAGGTAAAATTCTGTTCAATGACATCCCTATGTTTCCTTCTTGCATCCCTTAATAACTGATAAAGCTCCCTTTGAACTGATTTCAACCCCATCCTATCATGATTCCTAAAGGCCATTTTTTTCCAGTTGATACAGTCCTTTAACTCTCTGGTGATGTATGGCTTGTTGTTGATTGTAATAACTTTCTTGGTGGCCACACAATCCTCAGAGAATTTAATATAATCCGTAATAGTGTCAGTGGCCTCATCAATACCCAAACCATGGAAACTGAGCCCTTCAATGTCTCTATACTATCTTTAGACCATACAGTCACTGTCTTAGTTAGTGGTTTACTGCTCTTCAAAACAGTCTTATATGTAGGTATTAGACGGAGTGTATTATGGTCAGAGTTTGACAAAGGGGGCTTTGGACTGGCCCTGTAGTCTTATATTACCGTAACATTTGTCCAACACTCGGGTGCCGCACTTGACGTATTGTTTGAAACCAGGAAGGGAAAGTTCCAATTTACAGTAGTTAAAATCTCCAAGAATTAAAACCGTGGCTCCCGGAGTGCGTTACAGTTGGTGGTGGACACAGTCTGCAACAGGAGCTGCAGCTCGGGCCGCATTCCCGCTGGGTGGCACATACGCTGAGCAAATGAAGGTGAAAACAATGACTACACAACATTATCAGATCATTTGGAAAGAAAAAACTATTTACAAATTAGACTAAAAGATGACACAGATAGAGACGAAAATATTGCGACACTATGCAGCATCTGACACAATTTCAGGGTAGTTTTAGGGCTGCACGATATGAAGAAAATATGAAATATGCTGTAACAATGTTGAATTTCGCGATAATGATATAACTTGTGATAAATAAACAGATTTGAAATTGTAGCCTACTCAGTTCTGCTTTCAGTATTTTGCTAAAAAACAACAAATTGCTCGTTAAATTTTAAACAACTGACGAAAAAGTTTAGCCATGATGTGCTTTGTAAATTAAATCTCTTTAAAAAAATTTCTTGCCAAAAGTTAACGGTTCAGCAGATAAAATACCCATAATGCTATGTATGCTCCAGACAGAAAATGACATGTTATTATTAATCTCAACACTGTTTCCTCCTAACTCCTGTTAAATTACATAAGACTAGGAATATCTAAAGTAAAAAAAATCTTGTTTGTTAGCTTCTCCGTGAACCATCACCTTATCGTGGTGGAGAGGTTTGTGTGTCTCTGTGAACCTGAGGTCTGTGTTGTCTGGAGCTTTGTGCTCCTGGTAGGGTCTCCCAAGGCAAAGTGGTCTCAGGTGAGGGGCCAGACAAAGAATGGTTCAAAAACCCCAATGAAGAAGCAAGGTAGAGATGGAGTGACCCTGCCGGAGGAAGCCCGGGGCCCCGTCTGGAGCCAGGCCCAGGCGGCGGGGGCTCGTCGGGCGAGCGCCTGGTGGCGGGTTTGCCACGGAGCCCGCCGGGCACAGCCCGAACAAGCTACGTGGCTCCCATCTCTCCAGCCCATGGGCCCACCACCTGTGGGAGGAACCGTTGGGGTCGGGTGCGATGCCACATGGGTGGCAGTGAAGGTCAGGGGCCTCAACGGACCAGACCCGGGCGGCAGACGCTGGCTCTGGGGACGTGGGAACGTCACCTCTCTGTGGGGGAAGGAGCCGGAACTGGTGCGGGAGGTGGAGCGCTACCGGTTAGATCTGGTGGGGCTTACCTCACGCACAGTCTCGGTTCTGGAACCATACTCCTGGATAGGGGTTGGACTCTTTTCTTCTCGGAGTTGCCCAGGGTGTGAGGCGCCCGGGCGGGTGTGGGGATACTCACAAGCCCCGGCTGAGCGCCGCTGTGTTGGAGTTTACCCGGTGGGACGAGAGGGTCGCCTCCCCACGCCTGCGGGTTGTGGGGAAAACTCTGACTGTTGTTTGTGCATATGCACCAAACAGGAGTTCGGAGTATTCGGCCTTCTTGGAGACCTTGACTGGAGTCCTGCATGGGGCTCCAGTGGGGGACTCCATTGTTCTGCTGGGGACTTCAACGCACACGTGGGCAATGATGGAGACACCTGAGAGGCGTGATTGGGAGGAACGGCCTCCCTGATCTAAACCAGAGTGGTTGTTTGTTGTTGGACTTCTGTGCTAGTCATGGATTGTCTATAACGAACACCATGTTCGAACATAGGGATGCTCATAAGTGTACCTGGTACCAGAGCACCCTAGGCCGAAGGTCAATGATCGATTTCATAATCGTTTCATCTGATCTGAGGCCGTATGTTTTGGACACTCGGGTGAAGAGAGGGGCAGAGCTGTCAACCGATCACCATCTGGTGGTGAGTTGGGTCAGGGGGTGGGGGAAGACTCTGGACAGACCTGGTAAGCCCAAACCTGTAGTGCGGGTAAATTGGGAACGTCTGGAGGAGGCCCCTGTCCGACAGACTTTCAACTCACACCTCCGGCGGAGCTTTTCGTGCATCCCTGTGGAGTTGGGGGCATTGAACCCGAGTGGACAATGTTCAAAGTTTCCATTGCTGAAGCTGCGGCGAGGAGCTGTGGTCTTAGGATCTTAGGTTCCTCAAGGGGCGGTAACCCACGAACACCGTGGTGGACACCAGTGGTCAGGGAAGCCGTCCGACTGAAGAAGGAGTCCTTCCGGGATATGTTATCTCGGAGGACTCCGGAGGCAGTTGCAGGGCACCGAAGGGCCGAAGGGCTGCAGCCTCTGCCGTGAAAGAGGCAAAGCAGCGGGTGTGGGAGAAGTTTGGAGAAGACATGGAGAAGGACTTTCGGTCGGCACCAAAGTGTTTCTGGAAAACTGTTCGCCACCTCAGGAGGGGGAAGGGGAACCATCCAAGCTGTGTACAGTAAGGATGGGACACTGTTGACCTCCACTGAGGAGGTAATAGGGCGGTGGAGGGAGCACTTTGAGGAACTCCTGAATCCGACTAATACGCCCTCTATGTTAGAGGCAGAGCTGGAGGATAACGGGGGATTGTCGTCGATTTCCCAGGCGGAAGTCACTGATGTAGTCAAACAACTACACAGTGGCAAAGCCCCGGGATTGATGAGATCCGTCCAGAAATGCTCAAGGCTCTGGGTGTGGAGGGGCTGTCCTGGTTGACACGCCTCTTCAACATTGCGTGGAAGTCTGGGACGGTGCTAAAGGAGTGGCAGACTGGGGTGGTGGTTCCTCTTTTTAAAAAGGGGGACCAGAGGGTGTGTGCCAATTATAGGGGTATCACACTTCTCAGCCTCCCTGGTAAAGTCTACTCCAAGGTGCTGGAAAGGAGGGGTTCGGCCGATAGTCGAACCTCGGGTTGAGGAGGAACAATGCGGATTCCGCCCTGGTCGTGGAACAACGGACCAGCTCTCCACTCGCAAGGATCCTGGAGGGAGCCTGGGAGTATGCCCAACCGGTCTACATGTGTTTTGTGGATTTGGAGAAGGCGTATGACCGGGTCCCCGGGAGATACTGTGGGAGGTGCTGCGGGAGTATGGGGTGAGGGGTCTCTACTCAGGGCCATCCAATCTCTGTATGACCAAAGTGAGAGCTGTGTCCGGGTTCTCGGTAGTAAGTCGGACTCGTTTCAGGTGAGGGTTGGCCTCCGCCAGGGCTGCGCTTTGTCACCAATCCTGTTTGTAATATTTATGGACAGGATATCGAGGCGTAGTCGGGGTGGGGAGGGGTTGCAGTTTGGTGGGCTGGGGATCTCATCGCTGCTCTTTGCAGATGATGTGGTCCTGATGGCATCATCGGCCTGCGACCTTCAGCACTCACTGGATCGGTTCGCAACCGAGTGTGAAGCGGTTGGGATGAGGATCAGCACCTCTAAATCGGAGGCCATGGTTCTCAGCAGGAAACCGATGGAATGCCTTCTCCAGGTAGGGAATGAGTCCTTACCCCAAGTGAAGGAGTTCAAGTACCTTGGGGTTTTGTTCGCGAGTGAGGGGACAATGGAGCGGGAGATTGGTCGGAGAATCGGCGCAGCGGGGTGCGGTATTGCATTCAATCTATCGCACCGTTGTGACGAAAAGAGAGCTGAGCCAGAAGGCAAAGCTCTCGATCTACCGGTCAGTTTTCGTTCCTACCCTCACCTATGGTCATGAAGGCTGGGTCATGACCGAAAGAACGAGATCCAGGGTACAAGCGGCGAAATGGGTTTCCTCAGGAGGGTGGCTGGCGTCTCCCTTAGAGATAGGGTGAGAAGCTCAGTCATCCGTGAGGAGCTCGGAGAGAGCCGCTGCTCCTTTGCGTCGAAAGGAGCCAGTTGAGGTGGTTCGGGCATCTGGTAAGGATGCCCCTGGGCGCCTCCCTAGGGAGGTGTTCCAGGCACGCCCAGCTGGGAGGAGGCCTCGGGAAGACCCAGGACTAGGTGGAGGATTATATCTCCAACCTGGCCTGGGAACGCTCGGGATCCCCCAGTCGGAGCTGGTTAATGTTGCTCGGGAAAGGGAAGTTTGGGGTCCCCTGCTGGAGCTGCTCCCCCCGCGACCCGACACCGGATAAGCGGACGAAGATGGATGGATGGATGGTTTGTTAGATCTTTGTTCATTTTTTGTGTATTAATCCATGTTTTGGGGTTCCTAAACATAGCCTACTGTTCTGTACTTGTACTATACATGTCCTGTTGCACTCATTAAGTTCTCTTCTGAGCAGATTTCTGTCATTCAAACAACTCTGAGTTGTAGTTTAAAACTTTTACAGCCAATTTAATAAAATTAAGAGTTTTAGTTGGGCTCGGGTCCATGAATACAGTTAATGGATACAGGCACGGAGAACTGAAGGCTTGGTTAGCAACAATTAGCTCTGATTAGCAGTTAGCTCCGTTTAGCTAGCTCCGTTATAAAAGACATGAAGTGGAGGAGCCTGCTGTGGAGAGGGGTAACAACCAGACTGATAAATGATGTTCAGGGAACTTTCACAGCAGCGTGGCGCTGTTGTTTCTACAGTTTTATTAGTACAGTTAATCCCATTGCAAGACCACCAGCAGTATGCTACTACTAACATAACAATAGCCTCTCTGAGCAATTGCAACGTTTGTGCGGTCATGCATGCGGCACACAACTTTGCGAGGGGGAGGGGCTGGAGGCAGCTGTTCTGTGTCCACTGTAAAAAAAAAAAAAAAAAAAAAAAAAAATCACCGTTTGTTGGAAAGAAAATTTAATTAGGATTTTATCTATCTGGGCGGGTCTCAATTTACCTGGGCGGTGCGCCCAAGTAGAACCAATGTATGGGAAACTCATACTGAGGAGGAGAGACTAGGTCAAGTTAGGCTTAGGAGGAGTGACTAGGTTGAGTCAGGCTGAGGCTGACTAGGTGCAGACCTGCCAAACTTGAAGAAATGTTATGAGTACAACCCCCCTAGATTATAATACATTTGTATTATGTTCCCGGCTTTCCTCAACAGACCGCAATGTCAATCACAGATTTACTGATGCTAAAATGGAGAATATGGATTATTCATACTTTATACAGAGTGAGCAGCAGCTTCTTGTGGAAGTATGATAACGTGAAACACATTGTTTGTAAAGAAGAAACACAGCCGCTGTAATGAAACAGCGAGAGAAAATGTGGCAGACGATGACGGACCAACTGTATAAGCAGCCTAAAAATATCCATTAACTGACCACTGCTCTGAACTGAAACCAACATAAATCATACCATTCAAGGATTAGGCTACAAATCATTTGTAGAAATTGACAATTGGAGCTAGGGCTGCACAATATACTGTATTGTAAACATTGCATTAACTTGAAACCGGTAAACGTTGTGGTGCATTCAAAGTTATTGTAAAATACCCTTTTTTGTCATTTAACAGCAACTTATTGGTGAAATAAGTTATTATTCTTATGTTATTATTAGGGCTGTCAGCATTACCGCGTCAATCGTGATGCGATTAAGGGCTGAGCATAACGTGTTCATTTTTTTTTTTAAATCGCATGCCGCCATGTATAAATGTATTTTACACTTCACTCGGCTTTGTGTCATGCCTAAAAGGCTACTATTTCGACCCTTTGCTGCACTTTCACTTATCATCAAGCTGCCATACTTCCTTGTAACCCATCCTGCTGCTGCAGGCATGATGGAGAAATATTCCAGAACTCCTCGACGGCTCAGTAGACAAGTCGAAAGCCACATGCACATTGTGTAAAGCCAAATTAAAATATCACCGAAACACGTCAAGCTTGAGCTACCACCTACGAGCTAAGCATAGTACAGTTAATATGACTCAGATTGATGCTAGTGGGCTCAGGCAAAGCACTATTTGGGAGTATGCTACTCGCCGACCTGTTGATGAAACCGAATCCAAAAATTGCTTTCCATTGTTAATATGTACTTAAAAACAGTTCTGAAATGCAAAATAATAGAATTTTAATCATGTGATAAAACATATGAATAATTCAGCGATTAAAATTTGTTATCAGTTGACAGCCCTTGTTATCACTACATTTTTAATAAATAATTTAAATTCCTCCCTCTTCTGCGCTGTATTAATATTCATTAATATTGAGATTAGATTTCTGGGACTCTTCAGTCTGGAGTAACCTCTTTCCTTGGCTTACCTCCTCCTCCTCCTTCCTCTTGCTCCCTCTCTCCTCTGAGTCTACCGAGGCCTCACTGACAACTTTCCTCTTGCCCTGCTTCTCCTTCCCCTTGTGTTTCTGCAGGTACTCGGCGATAAGGTCAAGGTCCAGGTTGTCTTGCGGCTCCCATGTGTTATCCTCACTGGAAAGGTGAGTGCAGACAAAAGAACATCTCCTCAGGCTTTGTTTTTAGGCAATACATTCTCAATCTAATTGCTAATTCGTATTATTCCTTTTTTCTCTTGCCATTTTGTAAGGTTATTTGCGGGTCTGCAACTTAGTGTCAAAAGACTTTCAACTTTGAGGGCATGATACAATGCCGAAATTTATGCTGTAGATTATCTGCAATTTTTAAATGAACAAGATACCATATAAATATATAGAGAACACCAAGTATTAATATTATAGACTCACACTTACTCTGAAAACCCTTTCCATTTCAGCAGAAACTCTACTCTTCCGTTCACCACTCTGCGATCCAAAACCTTCTCCACCACATACTCCTCCTCTTCCTCCGCCTTCACTGCTGCTGCATCAGCAGGAGGTGCTGCAGGCTGCTCCTCCTCCTCTGCCTTCTTACCCTTCTTTCCTGCTCCAGTCTCCAGCTTGACGTCTGCTGTCTCCTTTGGTAGACCCAAGGGGGAAACATGCAGAGATAATGATACAAGGGTTAGAAGAACTAATGGGAGGTGGGAGTGAATTATAGTTTACCATGTTTAACTATATTCAAATGTTATGTTTGAATGGAGAAAATGCAAGGGCTGATGAGGTGACCAATCCATAGGACTTCAGCCTCAATCACGGAACATGGCAAGTTTAGAACAATGTTTTGATCGTCCAACAAGGCAGGTCAGGGGGCTGTTTTCACAAAAGCAGAATTTATAAATCTAGGTTAACAGATAAAGCAAGGCTTGACCTAGTCTAATCTGTGCAGCCAGGCTGGGTGTGTTTCACGAAGGCCAAAACAGGCTGAGGAGGAGAGACTAGGTGGAGTCAGGCTGAGGAGAGACTAGGTCGAGACAGGCTGAGACTGAATAGGTGCAGACCTGCCAACCTTGAAGAAATTTTAGGAGTACAACCCACCTAGATTACAATAAATTAGCATCACTGTGTAGAGGAATGGAGTGGATGACTGGCTGTAGGTGTAGTGAATAGGGCTGCTCTCTCTTAGTCGATTAGTCGACTAATCGGTCGTTTTGGTCTTAGACTTCTTTAGTCTATTAGTCATGTTCTATGCTTTTTTCATGCTGAATGACTTATTTGCAAGAAATGTACGAGCACATCTCTGGTAAACACAAGAATTAAAGTGGTGCTTTTGCATGACTCTTTGCGGAGAAACTCGATTTACAGATCTGTCGATTAAATCAACTCATGTATCAATAAGTCATTCAGCATGAAAAAAAGCATAAAACATGACTAATCGACTAAAGAAATCTAAGTTGACCAAGACCAAAATGACCGATTAGTCCACTAATCGACTAAGAGGGAGCAGCCCTAGTTTGCTTGGTGGAGTCAGGCTGAGGAGGAGAGACTATGTCCAGTCAGGCTGATGTAATAAAATAAATATACAGAGTGAGCAGCAGCTTCTTATGAAGAATGGTAATGTGAAACACATTATTTGTAAAAAAATAAAGAAAAAATAAGAAAAGAAAATAAAGAAGAAACACGGCCAAGCCAGGCTGCACAGATTAGACTAGGTCAAGCCTCTCTTCATCAGTTCTCCTGGATTTATAAATTCTACTTTTGTGTGATACCCCCCTGAACACTGACCTGAACATGGCTGGTATCAGAGTCCCAGTCTGCTGCTTGTCTTCTGGGGACCTTGTTGCTCCGCTGCTCCTGGTTCTGGTTGTCCTCCTCCATTCCTCTCTTGTCCTGAAATCCAGCAGATGTCCACTGGGGCTGCTGGACTCACTCTGGATTCTGTTCAGTACAAATCAAAGCAGGCAGAGATATTCAGGAGCTGCTGTCTCCTCTCCTTTTCCTCACATCCACACACAACTAAAACAACAGTCGGCAAACTCAAAGCAGCGGCTGGAGAACTGATCCATTTCCTTCCTCGCTACTAGAGATGTTCCGATACCAGTATTGGTATCGGCTCCGATACTGCCTAAAACGCTGGTATCGGTATCGGGAAGTACTGGAGTTTATGCACCGATCCGATACCACGTAATAAAGCCCTAAAGAAAATCTACATTAAAAGTAGTTTATTTATGTTCTTTTTCCGTTATAACTGACTGTCAAACTGGAGAATAAAAGAAAGTTCTGGGGCATTCATTGTTTGTGTTTGTTCATGTTTCACAAAGAGTTTAACCTGAGCCAGACCAACAACAAAAATAGAAATCACATCGCACCCGTACAGAAATAGTAGTATACAGCTGTTAAAACATAATGAAATATATGACACTCTGGTATCGGATCGGCACTCGGTATCGGCCGATACGCAAGATCAGGTATCGGAATCGGTATCAGGAAGCAAAAAAGTGGTATCGGGCCATCTCTACTCGCTACACAATGAACTCGGAGTAGTTTGGAGAAAACAGCATTATATTAAACTGGGAATAAATCTAAACAACTGCACAATAAAAGGTCAACATTTCTCTAAATTAAATTCACTCAGAGCATTTCAGAAAAAAGGAAACTCAATAAAAAGTGATTTTGCCGACACTAGATATCAGTCCAAAGCTCCCCACTATATGTGATTAAAGTCCTGCGAGCTGTAAGTTCACCACTTCTACAGAAGACAGAAGATGACGTCATCTCGGAGACAGCTGTCTTCCTGTCTCACTCAGACTCCGTTGTTTAGGTGTGCTAACTTACACTAACAACTTTACTGTCCTCAATCTGAACTCGGTTCAGATCAAACACCAGAACTCTGTTCAGGTGGGAACGTGATCTGACCCAAACACAGGAAGTGGACCAAAACCAGAGCATTTACTAGCCTGCAGTTTCAACCTTTCACACAGTTTACAGACTTAAATATCTGGTTTAAGGGATGAGAACTTTCAGAAAATGTCTACATGCATAGCAATATGTAGAGTCCATCATGACAGAATACTGGAGCCATGGATGAAGACTAGACCAGTTTGTCCCCCATCAATGTGGTTGGGAATATATTCAAGTTGGGCTGTACTGCTCCATCATTCTTTGACTTGCTGATATCTGTAGAAAGATGGACAGTAAACTAGAGCACAACTACAACATGTATGTACTTATGCATGTACTGTATATCTGCATGTATTTCAAAATGTAGGCCAAGTATTTACTTTGAGAAAAAAAGAAAACAAACAGAGCTATATTGACACAAATAAGAATGAACAGCAGAAAGCAGCATTTTAAAGACACCCAGCAGGCCTACCATTACATTCGAATTGCACTGCTTTGCAAATAGTAAGAACCTTCTTCATCACAGACCTGATGGTGCAGTACTTGATCCACATGGATCCACTTGCTGTTCCTCTCTCTGTCCCTGTAGGTTTTCTTCCTCCTCACCCTCTTCTTCATCCTCCTCCCCCTCTGAATCTCCCTTTCTGTGTCAGAGCCCTCCCTTTCATCACATGTCCTCTCTCCAACCTCCCCAGACTCCTCTGGCTCTCCCTCTTCCTGCTCCTCAACACCTTCATTTGTTTCTCTCCCTTTTTGGTTTCCTGGGGCTAAAAAGGACGCTATGTCCCTTCCTCGTTTCATGACAACTATTAGAAGAAGAAGAAACGGAGGGGCATGCATTACATCTCGTTTCCTAACCATCCCTCCCTACTTAACACGGGCAGATAGCCTGTTGATTACTTTACTCAAATGGATTTATTATCGCGATGCAACAGCCAAGATGGATGAAGTTCCGTGGTTAACATCCCAGCATTGTGTAGTCCTAGCAACGAGACATTTGGATATTCGCTTCTGCTTCGATGAGTTTGTTTGGATATGATGAAGTTTCTAAACATATCGAGAGCAGACATTTCCAAACTTGATTTCATTCTCAGTGTGAGGAACAAAAGGAACCCGGTTATGTGCTGCAACAACAACAACAACAACAACAACAACAACAACAACAACAACAACAACAACAACAACAACAACAACAAGTCCCTTCCGATATGAAATGGTTGATCTTACCAACAGGAGAGCTCGGAGCTCCTCTGCTCTCTCCAAGAGGAGTTGCCGTTTCATTCACCGAGCACCACCACACGCTGCACGCTGCAGCCTAGTGGTTGGGTGCGCCGCTCTAATTTACCCGTGTAGAACGTTGCGTCGCACATTAGTTCCGCTTTTGGCGCTCGCGTGGGGGCAGGGTGTCAGTTGGTTATGACACAATCGTTAGCTTATTTTTACAAAAACGTCTGCTACGGAGCCATAACGTGAGGTACAAGGTAATGGAGCCTTTTATACATTGTCGTGTTTCTTTGGAACTAAACAATGGACAAATAGAGTCTTTAAACGCTTCAGATGTAAAGTTATTCGCAGTCAAGTGACGTAAAAAAAAAAATGGCGGTCAGCGGAATGCTAACAGGAGGTCATGGCCAGTTAGCAACAAACTGGCGCCATGATGGCTCGAGTTCTGAAGCGAAGCTTACCCCCTTGGTCAGTACCCGATCCGTTCCAACTGCACAATCCGTTCTGCGCATGCGCAAGATGTTCGCGCATGCGCTGTGGTACGATGATTTACGACACTACCCTATCTGTTCCCACACTAGCCTCCACCGGGAAGCTAACGTTAGTTTAGCTAATAGCTAATTCACGTTAGTTTAGCTAATAGCTAATTCGGGCGGACCGCTAGGTGATTATAGCGGTCTGCCGTTAGCCTCCACTGGGAAGCTAACGTTACTTTAGCTAACAGTTCATTTGGCTAACCGCTAGCTGATTGTAGCGGTCTGCCGTCCGTCAGCCTCCACAGTTAAGCTAACGTTAGTTTAGCTAACAGCTAATTCGGCTAACCGCTAGCTGAGACAGCATGCAAACTTTTATAAGACCCTCAAAATAAAACTTCAAAACAAACGTTAACATATATAACAGCTGTTACGTCAGTTCTACTTTACTTGTGCTCATTTAAAATACAATCACTCAATACTTGTATTTCTTGTTACTGTAAAGTCTTAATTTTGCTGTAGCCTGTTTTTAAGGACTGGGACATCCTACCAGAAATGTACATTATCTGTCCTGGAATTGTTACAGTGAATAAAACTTGTATAATTCAAAACTGACAAAAAAATACTAAATGGGTGATTTCTGTGAGTTACTCTTTAAAGGAATATGTAATATGAGGTCCTTGGATGTTTGATTCTTAATTAAAAAACACTTTTGAAAATTACAAATCCTGAAAAATGGTCTGTCCTCAGCCAAATTTTAACTACCTTGTCCATAATTTTGTTATTCTAAAAAACTGTTATTTAGAAGAAAAAAAAATCAGTATTCATTAAAAGTTTAAGTTGTTATCATTCACATTAATTGATAAAAAAACATTAAATGTTACATAAATTCTACAAATAAATGGTATTTTACAACTGTCCCCATGTTTTTTGTTAGCCCTGTCACGTTACATAAAAAACAACATAAAAAGTGTGTAATACGACTTTAAGGTTATGACTCAGAGGATGTGACATCATTTGACTGAGTTGATGCTGACTGATAAAGGGTGACTTTCTCTCAATCACTTTTATGATTTAAAGCTTGTTTTTGCATTTTTTTTTGGGTAGGACGAGCTAAAGGGTCATGCGTTAAACACTAAAATATCCTAGAAAATAATGAAAGTTTTGGAAAACTAAAACATGTCAAAAAATGTTACTGAAATGCCTTGCTTACAAGCTTACAGTTTTGAATCTAGGAAGCTAGCATGCTGAGTAATGGCAGTGAAAATGGCCGACTGTTAGGCCCCGTCACATCAGGCCCTGTCACGGCCGGTGTGCGGGTTTACCTGGAGGTTTGTCTTCTTAAACACATTCAGTTCATTAATCAGTTAGTGGTGGACTGGAACTGAGTACATTTTCTCTAGTATTGGACTTAAAGTGATGGTTCGGAGTAATTTCACCCTAGGGTCCTTTGTACCATGACCTCGAGCCAAACACCCTCCGATAAGCTTTTTTCACCTGGGTCTAACATTGGGAACAGCTGAATAGCTTATGGCAGGGGCTAATGGACCCACATTTGTATCTGGTAAATGACCCCACTAATAATGCCCGAAATAATACCAAACGTCTACAGTAGTACATATAGGTTATGTACTCATAAAACGATGGATTGGAAAGTTTGTAAGTACACCAGAAGTTTATGTAAATAACACTTGCCTTCTGGCTTCTGCTCTCTGCTGCTGTTGTTGCTGCAGTAAGACGAGTGCTTAGGGCCGTCTACAAATTACAACACCGAAAAGAGATGCAACAAAAATATTTTTTAATTTAACTTTTTTTTTTTAAAGTAAGTGCTGTAGTATAACTAGCAGGAGACAAGTAATAACTGAGATAAGTTTGGAGACATTACCTTATTTAATCATTAAATTAATAAATATTTTTGTTGCATCTCTTTTCGGTGTAGTAATTTGTAGACGGCCCCTAAGCACTCGTCTAACTGCAGGTAGCAGCAGCAGCAACAGAGAGCAGAAGAGAGCAGGCAAATGTTCATAAACTTCTGGTGTACTTACAAACTTTCCAATCCATCGTTTTATGAGTACATAACCTATATGTACTAGTGTAGAAGTTTGGTATCATTTCGGGCATTATTAGTGGGGTAATGTTAAGAGACACTTTGGATCCATTAGCCCCTGCGCTAAGCTATTCAGCTGATAACGCTACTCTACGCTAACTCTCCCAATGTTCGACCCAGGTGAAAAAAGCTTCTGCGGGGGTGTTTGGCTCGAGGTCATGGTGCAAAGGACCCTAGGGTAAATTACTCCAAACCATCACTTTATCTCCAGGTACTTGTATTAAATAATGTACAGCACTTAAATTATTAAAACAATTTGTAAGTATAAAGAGAAATAACTAAATATAATGTAACCACCAGACTCCATTTAAATAAAATAGCTATTTCATGATAAATAAACACACTTCATTTATAGTCGATAAAAAAAGGAAAAAATATATATCAAAAGCTGATACACAGGGTGTTGTGAATATGTTACATTTCACGTTAAATTCTATGAGAACTCTGAAGAAAGTCGTTTTTACCCATTTATTTGTGTCATAAATTGTAACACTGTCTTCCTCCCAAAATATGTATCTGTGTATTAAATATCATTTTTGGATAACGCTCTTATCAATACATTACGGTAATAGTGTTGGTTGTTATATTTGAGGTATTACAGTTTATCATACTGCATGTATACCATGTATGCCAGTTCACTTGTGTGTAATGATGGAGACGGATGAACAGAGCCATGAACATGTATGGAATAAATAACGATATAAAACAGACGCTCCGCATATACTTTCACGTCAAGTTCAAGTCAGTTAACTTAACACCCCCCATCCGTTGCACCCTGCATACACATTTTATACTTTTTAATCCTCAATTCAAACTACAAAGTAAAATGAAATTAGATGTTATAATAATATTAATCCTTTGAGTTTTTGGGACAAAGAGTCTATGTACATGAAGGATTGTTTGTTCCACAATGACAAAACTATCAGATCTGCAGAGGGTCAGTTACTGGCTTGAAAGAGAACTAAAATCCAAACTTTAAGAGTCTGACTGGCCAACAGGAATAAAAGAGGGGAAAAGCAATAAGATGAGACAGCCATTAGGCAGAAAGGTTTGAACCCTAGTGCTACCAAAGCAGAAGGTAATAGCAGAACCATTAAAAGGTGAAGGAAGTAAGGTCAGTATTGGGATGGCATTTATTGTTGAGGAGTCATTCTGCAGCAATGGAAACAAGTCACACATTTAGAAACTTTGGTTTTTGTCATCACACAAGGCTAATAGATTATGAATTATTGATCTAATCAAGTGTAGCAGTCATTAACATGTGTCCTTGTTTGTAGACAGCTGTGATGCTCCACCAGATGTTCCAGCTGCAATCATCAAAATAATCTGCCTCAGGTTGAGCAGAATAAAAGTGAAATAAAAAGTGAGCAAACTAAACTAAAGATTAAAGTCAAAGTAGCAATAGGCTACCACAGTGTAGAAATACTCTGTTACAAGTAAAGATCCTGCATTAGAAAGTCTACTTGAGTCAAAGTAGGCTACATACTTACTTAGTACTAACTTGAAGTATTCAAAGTAAAAGTACTCACTGTGTACATTTCAGAGTGTGAAATTATGGAGCCTTCAAGGTTCTGAAAGATTATATATTTTCTATCTCAGGCAGAAGTCTTATGGTGTGCAACAAGATTAAAATGATAGATGTTTAAAGCCTTCAGTCTGAAAAGGTTTAATGAACAGGCTCTTTTAGCGCGTTCATGAACAACACTGATGAGCAAGTTGAGCAAAAGTATGAAAGAGACCAACAGGAGAAAACTAACAACAACACAGAATGAATCAAGTGTTAGGAACATTAATAAAATACTCATGGAAAGTCATAATTATGACTTTGTGAGGCAAAATAACATGAGGAGATCCACCTCAGGCTGAATACTGATAATGATGAATGCAAGGGGGGAACTTTGGGTTCAACATTGGGGAGGGCAGCACTTCGATTGACATGCCTCACGCTGCGGATCTTTTCCCAGTTTCCCCTGTGCTCTACTTTTATTGGATAGTCGCGTCACGTTCAACTGATTCATTTGCATAAAGATGGGTATCGGCAAGCTTTTTGACGAACAGCAGTCCCTATGGCCACTTGTGTGAATGCAAATGGAAAAAAAACGGTTTTGGGGGAGAGTAGTTAGTAGAACTGTTTAGAAGTGGACTGTTCCTATAACTATGTTCCTCTAACTATTTGGTCGGAAAGAAACTATAAATGCAGATATAAATGTAATTTAAAAATAATTATCGATTTTCAAATATTGCACCTGTCAATACAGAACGAAATATTCTGGAGCCTACTTTGCCGTCAGTACTGCTGACATTGTCTTTGCTGTTATCAAATCAGTATATATTGATGTTTAACATGAAGTATGCATTGACTGCATTTTATCAATGGGAAACATACATGTGTACAGACTAGGCTAGCAGCAGCAGCGCTGCATCAGACACATTTCTGGTGTGTAAAGACATAGAAAAAAACCCACCACGCTAACGCCACGCAGGCGGTGTGTAGGAGACCTACAGTCAGAGCCGGCCCTAGACCTTTGGGGGCCCTATGCAAAATTTGGTTGGAGGCCCCTTTGACCATTTTAAGTAAGGCCTAAAGAAAAGCAATGACTACCTAATAACTATACGGTACATATTATTATTATTATATCTACTATGTTTGATGTCTAACAGAAAAAAATTATGATACCACTGAGCTGAGTGGCAGTGCAAGACTGAACACACACTGATGAACTTGCTGAATAAAAATACTGATAAAGTGATTTTCACTGACCAAATATAAATTTTTAATTAGCTACAGTTTAAGAGGCACAAGCATATATATAATTTAAATTAAATAGAGCAAATAGAATAACATTTAAATAAAATATTATATAAAATAATAAATAGAACATTCAAATGTTAGAATTTTTCAAATAAACAAAACAATAACATCTAAAACACCACAAACAAGATCAATAGTAACAATAATAATATATAACTGGAAGTTGTGACAGCCTCAGCTTTCGAGATCCTGTGTATTTCAGTTTCTCTCATTGAATTGACCGTCACAGCTGTGCTCTGAAGCCACAACTCCATAACAGAAAGCATGGCAGAGGCACCTTCATTGAATGTGGAGATGGCCATACTTGCTGGTGCCTCAAGCTTACTTTCCCCACAAAACAGTCCCCTCAGTCAGCCGATGGTGAAGCTAACTAACCAGGCTCCCAGTAGTTAGTATATATGTGACACATATGACATGTAGGCTATATGACTTTCTGTAAACTGCTTTGAGAGAGAGAGAGAGTCAGTCTGATTACCTCTGCTGTCTGAAAACTCCTGTTTTCTGAACGATAGTTTAAACATCGACGTACTATGTGAAGGCATTTCATCATCTGCTGTCTTAGTGTGTAATCCCCTGTAGCTTCTTGCTAATAACAACTGTTTTCGTCTTCTCTGAGATGATTTTTGACCGTTTTCGATGCACTTCTTTCGACATTCTGAACTACCGCGGAAATGTCAGAGCGCGTCACGTGACGATTCTGAACAAATCACGTTGTCAGAAATTGGCATCATCCAATGAGATTGCGCATTTTGAGTTAACAAGCCAGGAGTAAAGCTGTTCACCTCTAGCCTACTTTACTTTCTGCGCCACACATCTGCTCCCTTTGCCAAGGACACGAGACAAGATGAACCAAAACAAGAGGAAGACACAACAAAGTGCGGCAGTGAGCCACCACAGCCCCCACCTGAGCAAAGATTTGACCATGGGAGACCACAGAGCGGAGATGAGAAATCTCAACCCCCCTTCTCACCCGTCCAACACTCCTCAAACCCCTTGGACAACCACGACAGCTTTGAGGACCTCTTTAAGGATACGTCGCTCTCCCCTCTTTCCCCCATCCCCATGTTGGAGTTCACTGACCAGATGAAGCAGCTGGTAAATGCTGGAACCAAGTATGCCCCCCTTCCTTCTCCCATTGTAAAACGCCAGGCACCTCTGCCCCCTCAAGGATGGCAGTTAACTCCTTCTCCCCAAACTGATAAGGATGCTTGTGTGCAAAATGCAGCAAGCATTAACTGATATGGGCCAGGTCCAGGCTGCATGCCTAGTAGCACTCATGATTCTTTCCAAGACAAGCCTGGGCCCTGCGTATTAGATTCTTCCACAATGTATGTTGTGATAGGTAATCGAAAAAGAATGGTGAATAAGCACGGAACTGCAAACTTTGCAAATTTAGCATCCATTCCTCGTCAGCCACAGTCTGTCCCAAAAAATGAAAACACACTAACACTACTAAACGTTAGGTCTTTGGCTGGAAAATCATTTTTAATCAATGATTTTATTATTAAGCACAATCTTGATTTTATGTTTTTAACGGAAACCTGGTTGGACCATAATAACAGTGCTGCTGTTCTCATTGAGTCAGCCCCCCCTCTCTTCAGTTTTATGAGTGAGAATAGAGTGAATAAGAAAGGAGGTGGAGTCACCATTTTGTTTAATGACTCATTCCAATGTACGCAATTATCTTACGGACATTTTGCTTCTTTTGAATATGTGGCTCTTCAGCTAAGATCCTCCCCTCAAACTCTACTTCTAAATATCTACAGGCCACCTAAATACTGTGCAAATGTCTTTGACGACTTTACTGAACTGCTGTCTATAATCTGTATTAACTTTGACCGTGTAATTATTGCTGGTGATTTTAACATTCATGTTGACAACCCCCAGGACCGAGGAACCAAAGAACTGTGTTGTGTTTTTGAGAGCTATGGACTGACTCAGCATGTTACACAGCCCACGCACAATAAGGGGCACACACTGGACTTGATTATCTCCAAGGGTCTAAACATTTCCAAGGTTGTGGTGACTGATGTTGCCCTCTCTGATCATTCCTGTGTTTTCTTTAACAGCACTATCTCTGTGCCCAAAAGTGTTCAAACAAAGTTAATCAGAAAACGGTATATCACTGAAAACACCAGTGAAACATTCATTCAGCTTTTCTCCTCTATACCCACCCTCACTGGGGCCTCAGTGACTGAGCTAGTAGATAATTTCAACTGTAAAATTACAAATGTTATTGATGCCATTGCTCCCACTAAGGTCAAAGCTGTCTCTGGTAAGAAAAGATCTCCATGGAGAGAAAAAAAAAAAAGAGAGTGTCGAAAAGCTGAACGCAGTTGGCGAAAAACTAATCTCCAGGTCCATTATAACACCTATAAAGAGAGACTTTGCATTTATAATTTGGAACTAAGGAATGCAAGGCATTATTATTATTTTCTCTGACATTATCGCCAGAAACAATAATAATTCACGTGCTTTGTTTGCTACTGTCGATAGATTAGCAAACCCTCCAGTACCAGTAGCATCTGAACTATTGTCTACCAAGGCTTGCAACAACTTTGCCTCTTTCTTCACAGACAAAATTCAGAAAATTAGACAAATAGTCAGTGCCTCCATATCAAATACAGGATATGTGTTGTCACAGTGTCCAGGCAAAACAAATTCCAACATGACACAATTTCATATGATCAACCATAAAAACCTGGAGGACATTATACAACATCTGAAAACCTCCTCCTGTTGCCTTGATATTCTACCAATGGATGTTTTCAAAAATGTTTCCAATTGTTTGGCTTCTGATCTTCTACAGATTGTAAAAACGTCTCTGCTCTCGGGTATCTTCCCACAGGCCCTGAAAACTGCAGTCATCAAGCCACTCCTAAAAAAGAACAATCTAGACACGACACTAATGAGCAACTATAGGCCGATATCAAACCTTCCATTTTTAAGTAAAATCATAGAAAAAGCGTTTTTTCAACAACTCAACCTTTTCTTGTCACTAAACAACAGTTTTGATGCCTTCCAGTCAGGTTTTCGACCACACCACAGCACTGAGACGGCTATTGTTAAAGTCTTTAATGACATCCACTTAAACACAGATAGTGGCAAAATTTCAGTCTTAGTATTACTTGATCTCAGTGCTGCATTTGATACGGTAGACCATGACATATTACTTGACCGATTGAAAAACTGGGTTGGTCTTTCTGGCTCAGTACTAAAGGGGTTTGAATCCTATTTAAAGAATAGGGACTACTTTGTGTCTATAGGTAATTATACATCTGAGCATACAAATATGATGTGCGGAGTTCCCCAAGGCTCAGTTCTGGGGCCTCTTCTGTTCAACATCTACATGCTTCCACTGGCTCAGATTATGGAAAACAACAAAATAAGTTACTTGGTTACGTGGATGACACATAAATTTACATAACCTTATTGCCAGGGAACTATAGCCCAATACAACAAATGAATAAGTGTATTGAACAAATTAATGACTGGATGTGGCAGAACTTTCTTAAATTAAATGAAGAAAAAACTGAGGTGGTTGTTTTTGGAGCTAAAGAGGAATGATTAAAAGTCAGCGCTCAGCTTCAAACGACAATGTTAAAAACAACAGACTAGACTGGGTAAACCCAGCCCCATCTGCCGGTAGAGATGTTCCGATACCGATATCGGTATCGGCTCCGATAATGCCTAAAACGCTGGTATCGGTAACGGGAAGTACTGGAGTTTATGCACCGATCAGATACCACGTAATAAAGCCCTAAAGAAAATCTACATTAAAGTAGTTTATTTATGTTCTTTTTCCGTTATAACTGACTGTCAAACTGGAGAATAAAAGAAAGTTCTGGGGCATTAATTGTTTGTGTTTGTTCATGTTTCACAAAGAGTTTAACCTGAGCCAGACCAACAACAAAGATAGAAATCATATCACATCCATACAGGGATAGTAGTATACAGCTGTTAAAACATAATGAAATATATGACACTCTGGTATCGGATCGGTACTCGGTGTTGGCCGATACGCAAGTTCAGGTATCGGAATCGGTATCGGGAAGCAAAAAAGTGGCATCGGGCCATCTCTATCTTCCGGTGATTTGATTTCACCCTGTTCAATCTGAAAAGATTGAGCTTGGTCTGGTGATAGCCAGACTAGGTGAGAACGCGATCTTCTATTTACATCGTTAAAATGCAGTTGTTTTGCCCTGGATCTACAGAGGAGCAACTAACGGAGCAGACTGTTGCTCAGCAACTGTGAAATAAGAAGAAACTAAATGTCGAAGTTCAATTCAATTCAGTTTATTTAAGAAGAGGACAGATCAAATTAATAAAACAAATGATTATACATGGATTATACATTACACAAGCAGCAAAAGCTAGATCTTTCTGCCTCACAACAAAAACCTATGACACAGGCTGAAGTCAACCGTATGATAGGCAGGTATGTTGTTAAAAGTATATGTGTCATATAAGTTTATATGGTGTAACTGTTAACGGTTTACTTTTCTTACAAAGATAATACTTGAAGTGCAGGATAAACCTCTTGCTGTCTGTCGACGTGCAATAAAAATCGAAAGTTATATACAAACACCTGTCTGTTCTACTCATTTCAACTGACTTGTGAAAAAACTTTCTTTTTTTTTTTTTTACAGTAACAAATAGTTACTTTCCCTGGTAACGAGTTACTTTTATTATAGAGTAATAAGATCAGGCTTTTGCAGATGCTGCCCCGAAACTCTGGAACAAGTTACCCCCCCTGATATTTGCACTATCACAGATGGAGCTCTTTTTAGGTCCAAACTCAAAACGGACCTGTTCCGTCTGGCCTGTAGCAGTGGTGGGACACTTTCATTCTTCTGTTTCTGTGTAACCTTTTCTGATTTGACTGTTTTCTATGCTCATTCTTTCTATTGTGTGACATGTGTTTCTGATGTTAATACCTGTTGGTTTTTGTAAAGTGCTATAAATAAATTTTGATTGATTGATTAATATGCTGACACGGCGGCCATTTCCTAACGAACATTGTGCTCCTCCTAATGCATTTGTGTCTATGGAGGCAGAAGGTCTAACAACAATTAAAATCATAATTTCTCCCCGAATTTCCAACTGATTTTCCAGCGGTTTACTACAAATGCCAGACATGTATCTATAATTTAAAATGCAGGTTTAATTAAACTTTTTCTAAATATTTTGAAGCTAGAGACACTCTGCTGATTTAAGCCTTGATACAATTTAAACAGGTGAGTTATATAAACAGTTGTTATGAAGTGTGAAATTAGCTTCATAGACCAAAACCGTTTTTTTCCACCAGGCTGTAAACATTTATATATTTCTGATGTAAAGTCTGGATTTTTCCACATGGGGGTCTATGGGGAATGATACGAGGAACTGTTCAGTGACACACATAACAAACATCGTTTTCAGCATCTTACTGAGATATTAATAATCACTCAAATAAAACATACATAACCTGACACAAGCTAGCATTAGCTCAATTCAGAATCAGGACAGGCACTTAACTTACAGTTAGCTTAAAATAAGGATTAATGTTACCTTTTGTGATATTAAATTAGTATAATATTGTAAAACACATTTTTCATACGTGAAATGTTATTCCATGTTGCTTAGTTTAGCATTTCTTTCACATGAACATCCAAAAGCAGTACAACTATCTTTTTCTGAGTCTTTAAGATCAGTTGTCTGTCACAAGATGGCGGCGCCACAGACAGTTCAAACACTATTTTAACGATCTGAAACGCAAGTATGAAACGCAAAACGCAAGTAGCTTTGTGGGCGGATCTCGGCCGCTGTTGCTATGATACCGGCGGGATAAATGACTCTTGCGCCCGACGCAAATCTAAAATGGGTTGGTCTGAAGTAGCTAGGTGTGGTTTGGGCGTAACGTGAAAATAACCAATCAGAGCGTCAGCTCACATTCCCTTAAGAGCAGGCGCGCTTGTTCCATGGCGGATTGCTATGACGACGGAGGATTTGCCTGGTGCACGCCAGCGGGAGCTGTCCGGGATGCAGCAAAGTAATAAATGCCCGTCTGGGCCGGGTGGCGATGTTGCTGCGGCTTCTCGGGCGCATCTCCTCAAGTCTGGAGCGTGAACCTCCAAACGCACCATCTGCTCCTTTTGCCCCTTCTGCGGGAGTGTCCAATCCCACCGTAGTCCTCAAATATTTCCTCATTTATGTCATCATCCCATCCATGATTCATGGAAATGTTTTTGAGGACTGTACTGTAAAGTTCCTCCTGACTGATCCAAACACCTGAAGCGCATTTTCAGTAATATTTTTCTTTGTAATTATGTATGGTTTGCAAAAATGGGAACTGCTGCGTCCGTTTAGATGAGAGAAGTGTGTGCGCGTTGTGCACACGCTACATTATGGCCAAGCATGCGCCCCTAAAATAGCATCTGAATAACGCCCCACTGACTTTAGACTAGCGCCACTGACTTTAGACCAGGTTTTTCCTGGTCAGTGGCGGAATTGTTTTCTGAAACTGCAAAAAAAGCACCACTAACGTTTGCGCCTGAACACGCCTCCTCTTTTCGCTGAAGCGCCCCCGGGAGCGCAAATACATTCCCTAATTTACTGACGTGCATCTGTGGAGGGAAAAGTCCGCTGTGGGTCGGGTGCAAAATAGGAATGATACATGCATCGGTGTACAAAGGCAATTGCACTGAGTGCAAGATAGGGCCCTTACTGTTCAAGTCATTTTATAAGCAGCAGCAGCAGCCATGTTCTGATTAAAGCTGGTCAGTTATGAAGGTTTGCTTCTTTTCTTTGTCTTAAGTTACAATAAACTGAATATTTCAGCAATTTGACATCACATTAGTAAACATCAATGGGGATTTTTTTTAATTGTATTTACAAGGTGATTAATTAAGAACAACAAATACTTCTTCGTTGCAGCATTAGTTAAGTAGCGCTAGCAGTTGCACCCTGAACTCAGAATATTATATTACAGGAAAACCAACACATTTTGAGTGGAATAAATCCCTTCAAAGGGAGGGAGTGTAATGTGTAGTCCTAGCCAGGATAACATCCATGCTGTTCAGAAGATAAAGTTACTGCTGGTCAGCCTTCAATGTGGAGAGAAGATCAGAAAATAACAACACAGCTATCAGGGCATGAGGAGGAGGCAGGAGGAAACAGCTTGGCTCGGAACATGTTCACAACGAGGCAGTGGGAACACACTGGTGTTTTTTAAGGTCACCTCTCTGAGAAAATGTTTTCCCACATTGTTCACACCAGTACGGCTTCTCTCCAGTGTGAACACGCTGGTGACATTTAAGGGTACCGCTCTGAGAAAAAGTTTTCCCACATAGATCACAGCTGTACGGCTTCTCTCCAGTGTGAATGCGTTGATGTCTTTTAAGGGCCCCACTCTCATAAAATGTTTTCCCACATTGTTCACACCAGTACGGCTTCTCTCCTGTGTGAACACGCTGGTGTTTTTTAAGGTTACCGCTCTGAGAAAAGGTTTTACCACATTGATCACAGCTGTAAGGCTTCTCTCCAGTGTGAATGCGTTGATGACTTTTTAGGTGACTCTTTAATGTGAAAGCTGACCCACATAGATCACAGCGGTGTAGATTGTCTCCAGGGTGAACTCTCTGATGAATCTTCAAACGTTTAGACGTTGTGAAGGATTTGGAACAGTGTTGACAGTGGTGATGTTTGGGTCCCTCTCCTCCTCTCGGTTTCTATAGCAACAGACAAACCGAAAGAGAGTGAGTGTTATTGAAAAACCTTCTTTAAACCCTGGACTTGCTCTCACTCACAATTTTCACTCTTCATACAATAATTTATGACAAAATCAAGTTAAATATGTGCCGGTTGCAGACATGTTATTATGGAATCAAATGTACTTTTCATAACTTTAATAAGTTCAGAAATATTCTACATTTTTCAGGCAAGTTTTCCCATTCAAATGATTGGCAATTTAAAAACTAAAACATTTGCACACTCTCTTAAATTTTACTTTCAGTTAGAAATTCCATGGTAACTTTAAAATAATACAAACCTTTCATACATTCTGGGTATTTCTCATCCTTTAAATCCCATTCAAACATTTTGAAATACATACATTAACTTGATGTCAAAATAAAGGTAAAGTTCTTCTGGTTGCAGACATGTTACTATGGAAGCCATCAGGCTCTTCTCAGTGTTTCCCACAGGTTGAGAACTTACTGGTGGTGGTGTGTGGCGCAGGATGTGACGGTGCGGTGAGTGATGGCTAGGTTTAGTAATAATGGGTTCAGTTATAAACTAGGCTAGGGCGGCAGCTATCGATAATTTTAGTAATCAAGTATTCTACAGATTATTCCATTGATTAATCGAGTAATCAGATAAGAAATACTTTTGTTTTATTGAAGAGCAATAATTTACAATAGTTTGGTTAAATTTACGGAAAAAGCAACCTTTTTATTGCCTACATTGCTTACAATATATCTAAAAAAACTCAACATATTAAGTGCATTCAAGTGCCATATTACATTAATTTGAATATAATAAATATATATAAATAATAAATCTAATTTTTTTTTTTTAAATGATATCAACCTTAAACTAAGGCTTAGGCATAAATTTAAAATACATAAACAATGTAATGTAATGTAATTAATTAATTAATTAATTAATCAATCAATCATTGATTAATTAATTTTCAGTTTCAACCTGAGACTGATCTGTATATCGGCTTATATGTAAATATTCGTTATACTCAACCCATTTTCATTTATATATTTGATTACAATGCTAAACAGCTCTGTTACACTTATGAAGCTCAGCGCAAATTCTTTCAGGAAGACGTCATTAAAGCTGAGACGTCTCCCAGCTGACCGCTCCGTTGCCTCTTCGGTCCGGTCTCTGGTCTCTTCGCCACCAGTGTCTGGGCTCCATCGGGGGTTATGTTTCTATTCCCTACCCCTTTAAGAAGATTATTAATTTGATGGAGTCCAATCTCCAAAAGACTTTGTATGCTTTGGGGGTGTTTCTCTGCAAATGGGACAGGGCGACTGCACTGTATTATGTGATTTCTGGATTTCTTTTTTTAGATTATGTCTCTCACAGTGGACATGCACCTACGATGACAATTTCAGACCCCTCCATGATTTCTAAGTGGGAGAACTTGCAAAATAGCAGGGTGTTCAAATACTTATTTTCCTCACTGTATATATATACACACACACATATACATATATATACATATATATACATACATATATACATATATATATATACACACACACATATATATATACACACACACATATATATACACACACACACATATATATACACACACACACATATATATACACACACACACACACACACACACATATATATATATATATATATATATATATATACATACATACATACATACATACATATATATATATATATATATATATATATATATATATCAGAAATCTACGAGTTATTTTTTATCAGGATATATCCTTTAACGCCCACTTAAAACAAACCTCTAGAACAGCCTTTTTTCATCTTCGTAACATTGCCAAAATTAGGAACATCCTATCTCAAAACGATGCTGAAAAACTAGTCCATGCATTTGTTACTTCCAGGCTGGACTATTGTAATTCCCTACTGTCCATCCATCCATCCATCTCCGTCCGCTTATCCGGTGTCGGGTCGCGGGGGGAGCAGCTCCAGCAGGGGACCCCAAACTTCCCTTTCCCGAGCAACATTAACCAGCTCCGACTGGGGGATCCCGAGGCGTTCCCAGTCCAGGTTGGAGATATAATCCCTCCACCTAGTCCTGGGTCTTCCCGAGGCCTCCTGCCAGCTGGACGTGCCTGGAACCCATTTCGGCCGCTTGTACCCTAGATCTCGTTCTTTCGGTCATGACCCAGCCTTCATGACCATAGGTGAGGGTAGGAACAAAAACTGACCGGTAGATCGAGAGCTTTGCCTTCTGGCTCAGCTCTCTTTTCATCACAACGGTGCGATAGATTGAATGTAATACCGCATAATATTGCTCCTCCTCAACCCGAGGTTCGACTATCGGCCGAACCCTCCTTTCCAGCACCTTGGAGTAGACTTTACCAGGGAGGCTGAGAAGTGTGATACCCCTGTAATTGGCACACACCCTCTGGTCCCCCTTTTTAAAAAGGGGAACCACCACCCCAGTCTGCCACTCCTTTGGCACTGTTCCAGACTTCCACGCAATGTTGAAGAGTCGTGTCAACCAGGACAGCCCCTCCACACCCAGAGCCTTGAGCATTTCTCGACGGATCTCATCAATCCCCGGGGCTTTGCCACTGTGGAGTTGTTTGACTACATCAGTGACTTCCGCCTGGGAAATCGACGACAATCCCCAGTCATCCTCCAGCTCTGCCTCTAACATAGAGGGCGTATTAGTCGGATTCAGGAGTTCCTCAAAGTGCTCCTTCCACCGCCCTATTACCTCCTCAGTTGAGGTCAACAGTGTCCCATCCTTACTGTACACAGCTTGGATGGTTCCCCGCTTCCCCCTCCTGAGGTGGCAAACAGTTTTCCAGAAGCACTTTGGTGCCGACCAAAAGTCCTTCTCCATGTCTTCTCCAAACTTCTCCCACACCCGCTGCTTTGCCTCTTTCACGGCAGAGGCTGCAGCCCTTCGGGCCCTTCAACTGCGTCCGGAGTCCTCCGAGATAACATATCCCGGAAAGACTCCTTCTTCAGTCAGACGGCTTCCCTGACCACCGGTGTCCACCACGGTGTTTGTGGGTTACTGCCCCTTGAGGCACCTAAGACCCTAAGACCACAGCTCCTCGCCGCAGCTTCAGCAATGGAAACTTTGAACATTGTCCACTCGGGTTCAATGCCCCCAGCCTCCACAGGGATGCACAAAAAGCTCCGCCGGAGGTGTGAGTTGAAAGTCTGTCGGACAGGGGCCTCCTCCAGACGTTCCCAATTTACCCGCACTACACGTTTGGGCTTACCAGGTCTGTCCAGAGTCTTCCCCCACCCCCTGACCCAACTCACCACCAGATGGTGATCGGTTGACAGCTCTGCCCCTCTCTTCACCCGAGTGTCCAAAACATACGGCCTCAGATCAGATGAAACAATGACAAAATTGATCATTGACCTTCGGCCTAGGGTGCTCTGGTACCAGGTACACTTATGAGCATCCCTATGTTTGAACATGGTGTTCGTTATAGACAATCCATGACTAGCACAGAAGTCCAACAACAACCACTCTGGTTTAGATCAGGGAGGCCGTTCCTCCCAATCACGCCTCTCCAGTTGTCTCCATCATTGCCCACGTGTGTGTTGAAATCCCCCAGCAGAACAATGGAGTCCCCCACTGGTGCCCCATGCAGGACTCCACTCAAGATCTCCAAGAAGGCCGAATACTCCGAACTCCTGTTTGGTGCATATGCACAAACATCAGTCAGAGTTTTCCCCCCCACAACCCGCAGGCGTAGGGAGGTGACCCTCTCGTCCACCGGGGTAAACTCCAACGTAGCGGCGCTCAGCCGGGGGCTTGTTAGTATCCCCACACCGGCCCAGCGCCTCACACCCTGGGCAACTCCGGAGAAGAAAAGAGTCCAAACCTATCCAGGAGTACGGTTCCAGAACCGAGACTGTGCGTAGAGGTAAGCCCCACCAGATCTAACCGGTAGCGCTCCACCTCCCGCACCAGTTCCGGCTCCTTCCCCCACAGAGAGGTGACGTTCCACGTCCCCAGAGCCAGCGTCTGCCGCCCGGGTCTGGTCCGTCGAGGCCCCTGACCTTCACTGCCACCCATGTGGCAGCGCACCCGACCCCAGCGGTTCCTCCCACAGGTGGTGGACCCATGGGCTGGAGAGATGGGAGCCACGTAGCTTGTTCGGGCTGTGCCCGGCCGGGCTCCGTGGCAAACCCGGCCACCAGGCGCTCGCCGACAAGCCCACCGTCTGGGCCTGGCTCCAGACGGGGGCGCCGGGCTTCCTCCGGGCAGGGTCACTCCATCTCTACCTCGATCACTCATAGGGTTTTTGAACCATTCTTTGTCTGGCCCCTCACCTGAGACCACTTTGCCTTGGGAGACCCTACCAGGAGCACAAAGCTCCAGACAACACAGCCCTCAGGTTCACAGAGACACACAAACCTCTCCACCACGATAAGGTGATAGTTCCCTACTGTCAGGTTCCTCAAATAAGTCCCTTAAGACTCTCCAGCTGATCCAGAATGCTGCAGCGCGTGTTCTCACAAGAACTAAGAAAAGAGATCATATTTCTCCTGTATTAGCTTCTCTGCATTGGCTTCCTGTAAAATCCAGGATTGAATTTAAAATCCTCCTCCTGACCTACAAAGCTCTAAATGCCAAGCACCATCATATCTAGAAGAGCTCCTAATACCTTATTGTCCCAATAGAGCACTGCGCTCCCAGAATGCAGAGCTACTTGTGTTTCCTAGAGTCTCTAAAAGTAGAATGGGAGCCAGAGCCTTCAGTTATCAGGCTCCTCTCCTATGGAATCAGCTCCCAGTCTGGCTTCGGGGGGTAGACACTGTCACCACATTTAAGAATAAACTGAAAACCATCCTCTTTGATAAAGCTTATAGTTAGGGAGGAGGAGTTGCAGTGTCCGCCTAACCGGCCCACCTGCTTCCCTTCATAGTCGTCAGAATAAAAATATAACAAAAGTAGAGGGAGGCAGGCCAGCACAGCCCGATACGGCAGGGGAAGAGTTCGAAACCCGAACAAGCTCCTCTCCTCTGCTCCCTGCTTGTCTCTCTTAGTTATGCGGTTATACTTTTAGACTGCCGGGGGACTTCCTTCCATGCTTCCTTCCTTTGAATGCTCTCCTCTCCTTTCTTTTGACTGCTCTCTCCTCTCACTTTCCATTTGTGTGCGTCCTGTCCCACGGGATGCTTGTTACTAACCTGGCTCTGAGGAGTTTACTCCCCAGGGTTCTGAGTATTTCCACCCAGCATATTTCCATGGAGTACGTACGTTGGTTGGTCGTCCTGCTGCACTCCCTGCTAAACTCTGCGGTGCTGTGCAGTGTCATGCTGTGTCCTGCTGAACCCTACTGCTTCCTGCTACGTCTTTCCATGCACTGCCGTGCCGCGCTACATCCTTTCAAAGATTTTTTTTATATATGTATATATATATATATATATATATATATATATATATATATATATATATATATATATATATATATATATATATATGTATGTATGTATGTATGTATGTATGTATGTATGTATATATATATATATATATATATATATATATATATATATATATATATATATATATATATATATACACACACACACACATACATACACACATATACCTGGGCAGTGCGCCCAAGTAGAACCAATGTATGGTAGTGTAGATGTGAGGTGTAAACATAGCAAAAGATTTTCATTAAAAAAACATGTTAAATAGTGTTAGGTAACCCCTCAGGCTTAAAGAAATGGATTGTTGACAAGTAACCAAATGGCTCAGAATTACATGAAATCAATGTTGTTAAAGTGGTATTGCACAACAGTAGAACTTATAAATCCAGGATAACCGATAAAGCGAGGCTTGACCTAGTCTGATCAGAGCATCCTGGTGTTCTGTGTTTCACAACGGCAAAGTCAGGCTGAGGAGGATAGACTAGGTCAAGTCAGGCTGAGGAGGAGAGACTAGGTCCAGCCAGGCTGAAGTAATTCAGATAGATGCGCATTCACGGCTTTCCTCAACAGACCGTGAGGTCGATCACAGATTTACTGATGGTAAAATGGAGAATACGCATTGTTCATACTTTATACAGAGTGAGCAGCAGCTTCTTATGGAAGTATGATAACATGAATCACATTGGGCCTCATTCACCAACCTTTCTTATGAATAATGTGTTCTTAAACCTAGGGTTGGGTACCGAAACTCTGTGCCAATAGGGAACCGGTGCCGACGTAAACGGTAGTAACGAGACCAAATAAGAATGAAAGTTTCGGTGCCTCATTTCGGTGCCTGACTTTACACTACACCTGACAGCATGTAACGTTAGCCTACCTTTAGCTAGCAGCTGGATTAATCACGGTTAAAATGCTGACAGCTAACGTGTAAAGTGTGACTGTATTTCACTGTGGAGGACTTCAACAGCGGGATGTAACAGTCTGCACTGCAGCGCAGCAGCTGCCGTTGTCGCAATTCATAGATATGTATGTTTATATGGTCGGAATTAAACAACACAGACGGTGCGTTCACTTGCAGCTGCCATTGTCGGAATTAAACAACACAGATTCACTTAAAACTGGTAGCCTTGTGGTGCATTGCCTTTTCCCATCTGGGGTTCAACAGCAATTTACTGGTGAAATAAGTTATTGTTATTGTTATAGTTAAGTTATTATTAAATCTTTAATTTTGACCATGGCCTTAGCAATAAACAAGTCACTGACTGTTGTTTACTACCCTTATTTTTTTTTTTACTTTATTGAAAAGTACCGGTTCAGGCACCGTTTAGGCACCGTTTTAAAAGTATCGATTTAGCACCGGAATCGAAAAAAAAATAAACGATACCCAACCCTACTTAAACCCCACTTACGCACTTTTTACAAAGATTCTCACATTCACCATTTTTTTCTTATCTTGGATTTGTTCTTAGCTACAACAAAATCTACCAACACTCAAGAGCACTCTTATGCACATTTGAGTGATGACAGTTTGCTCCGAATAATTGGTTACTGCATTTTATTTAATTCTACAGTCGTTTACAATGATAGTATTGTACTGTAATGCATTTCTAATCATCTGTTGGATAAATCATAGTATGCAAAGAAACACTAACACTGCAATTTACATCAGCAATTAAACTGATTAAATCCTGCGTTATTTGGTGATTGATTGCGCTGTTTATAGGTCCAAAATGCAGTGGTGTAATGTAACAAAGTACAAATTCTTTGTTACTGTACTTAAGTACATTTTTCATGTAACTGTACTTTACTTTAAGTAGAATCAATCATTTTGACGTTTACTTTGTTACATCTTGCAGCATTATCTATACTTTCTACTCCACTACATTCTACAACGTTCCATTACATCTTCTGATCAGTTTTTCCGCCTGCCAAAACGTCTTCCTCACCATCACACATTTGTCTCACCACTGAAGTTTGGTTGCCGTAGATACAGTATATATATGGGGCACCGCCGATCCTTCATCAGCTTCCAAGCCGCCTCCGGTGCTCCAGAGCCCGGCCACAGCGATGCCGAACCTCGGTAATACAGCCTCCGGTAAAAGTTCATATTTTATTTATTTGGCTGGACCTCTTCACATCTCCTCCCCTTTTCCGCTGCTTCACACACTTTATTTGCTTACTTCAAGAAAATAAAACCGTCTTAAAATACATCCATGAATAAAACCAACCGCATATTTCCGTTTTAAGGAACTGTTTTGAAAAAAACAACCAGCATTCTAACAATATATTTCCATTTTAAGCTGGTTAAGATAGGAACTTTCAAGGTGCTGTATTAATATTCATTAATATTGAGATTAGATTTCTGGGACTCTTCAGTCTGGAGTAACATCTTTCCTTCGCTCACCTCCTCCTTCTTCTTCTTGCTCCCTGGCTCCTCTGAGTCTCCCGAGGCCTCACTGACAACTTTCCTCTTGCCCTCCTTCTTCTTCTCTTCCTCCTTCTCCTTGTGTTTCTGCATGTACTCGGTGATAAGGTCGAGGTCCAGGTTGTCTTGCGGCTCCCATGTGTTATCCTCACTGGAAAGGTGAGTGCAGACAAAAGAACATCTCCTCAGGCTTTGTTTTTAGGCAATACATTCTCACTCTAATTGCTAATTTGTATTATTCCTTTTTTCTATTGCCATTTTGTAAGGTTTTGCGGGTCTGCAACTTAGTGTCAAAATATCAAACCTTCAACTTTGATGAAATTTGTGCTGTAGATTATTTGCAATTTGTAAATGAACAACCTACTAATATACACACACACACACACACACACACACACACACACTAGGGTTGGGCGATGTCCCCTAAATTGCCAGTTGACGATGTTTACAGTTTACAGTAAACATTGTGATGGACGATGATATCGTTTATATATTTTACCATATCTCTTTACATAAATATTTTGTTCTGCTACTATGGGCTAACAGTTCGATCAAACATACATTTCAATGCCCTCTGTAAATTGACAGTATTACATGGCTACGCTGCCGTCTGCTGGTAGGGGCAGTAATTACAATTTGACCTACTTTAAAGGCACCGTAAAGTCTAGACTCAATCAGATGTCCGTGATCTGCCTAACGACAGTACAGCGGACCGTTTGCCCTCAACAGAGCGACAGTAATAACCTAATACAGCATCATGCTGAGATTAAACTACATTCTCGTTTATATTTGCACTGAATAATGCATTCAATAAACAGAAACATAACTCTTACGGCACACATGAACAGATGCGCAATATTAGCTCACACATAAAATAGCACCCTCGTGAATTAGCCCACTGTTGCTAACTCCTAAACGCTGCATAACATCGTCCCGTAACTACAGAACATCAGACTTACTTATTGATGCACAGCAGTGTCCATAAACTTAGTCCAATGAGGGGAGAAAAGAAAGTGTGATCGTGTTCCACGTTAACGCCTTTTCTCTCTCAACTACCGCCTGCTTAATTGTGTTAATAGTCCAGGGCTACTACTGACAGTGAGAGAGAGAGAGAGAGAGAGAGAGAGAGAGAGAGAGCATTACTAACAGCCAATTCAGTCTGCCTAAAGCGATGGTCTTTTTCACGAATAGGTTGCACGTAAGGGGACAAAAAGTATCTTCCACTTAAGGGGCCCTATCTTGACTTGCACCCTGTGCAGCACAGTGCAAAGCCCGACGCAAGTTTCAATATCCCGTCCAGCGCCCACGACTAGGATTAGCGTGTGTTTGACAGGATGGGGGCGTGGCATCACGATGGTGGCTCTACCGTTGTGATGTTGGTTGGCCAGCCAACCCTAATACATATAGTATATTTACACACATACATATATAC